>NC_064848.1:187762401-188049901 GCF_024139225.1 Suncus etruscus | reverse complement strand
AAGAGTGTATATCCAGACATTGTCGAGTGTGATCCAAAAATAACAACAACAAATCAGGTAGTAGCTGGAAAGAGAGGATAAAGAGTTTTGTTCTTCACGTCTTTTCCATTTTATCCATTAATCATGATATTGGTAATAGGAGACATTCAAATTTTCACAGTAGAAAATGCTTGGCCTGAAAATTATACCAAGATGCTAATGTTCTGAAACAAGAGAAAATAACAAGTATAATCCTATATTTAGGCAGCCTAAAAATAAAGCTGTTTTTTAAACACACACACACACACACACACACACACACACACACACTCTTTTCTCCCAAGACAATAGCTCAAAATCCACAGTCCACAGGATGCAAAACTCCTAGCTTCTTTATCTGGCATTTCTTTTCATCACTTACTTAATAGTAAGTGGCTTTTAAAAATTACCTTAAGAAAGCATAAACAGAAAGCAAAGTAGAGGCATGAAGGTTACCTATGAAACTAAACATGTGATGATAAGGACACCCTTTTCATTAAGGGTTTTCATCCACCCAACTCTTTCACCCACATGAGGCCCTGAGCACCTGAGGCAAGAGCCTGGCAGACCTCAGAACTCATGTTATCTCTAAAAGAAGAGTCTGAGATTCATAGATGTTAAGCCGTTTCCCTGGCTCCCACACTTGGATGCAAATGCATCAGCACTTGTCTCCAAACATTATCTTTAACTCCCAAGTCTATTCAGCTCCCATTAAGGGCAGTAACCTCCTCAGTTTATCCCCTGAAGTTCGAATTTTCAATAAAATGCCTTGCAGATAAAAGGGAAAGACATTCCCATGTACCTTCCAGGCAAACATCTTTCTGTGGGATAAGTAAATTTAAATTCATCTGGAGTTGTAAACCAGTTAATTGATTGAACTTAAATCTAAAGGGCTCAATCTTTTCTTTGCTTCAGTCTACTTCTGGGAAGTCTTACAGTTGATTACAGGATTGTTATTTTTTAATAGAAGAAAGATAATCCTGATGAGACAAGTTCTCCTTTTATTTGAAGCATAGCAAAGTGTAAAAAGAAAGTAGGGAATTCCTAGAGAAAGTGACAAATTGTGTCAAATTCTATAAGCACAGGCTATGATGGTGTGAGGGAGAGTTCTTTAGGCTAGACCCTACGAAGAATAATTTTATCTTTTCTAACACTGTTCCCCCTTCCCAGGAGAACAATCTATTGTTATATATTATATATAATTGATATATTTATACATGATATCATATAATTTGGTAATATATTATTCCAAAAAAGTAGTCATAAAAATATATATTATATGTTATAATTTGGAATATATCATTCCCAAACAGAAAACTAGTCAGACATATAATAAAGAAGGCAATTAATATTGAACAAGTAGAATCTTGCAGCTGGATATGGGTATTTGCATGATGTGTGAATAACTCAACTATATTCAACCCCTTTTACTAAAATATCTACATTTTATTTATTTTTATTAATAATTTTTATGAAATTACCATGAGATACACAGTTACAAATTTGTTCATGATTGAGTTTCGTCATACAATATTGCCACACCCATCCCTTCACCAGTGCACATTTCACACAACCAATGTCCCCAGTTCCCTCTGCCCCCCAAAAATGGCCTCTATAGTAGACTTTCTCTCTCTCTCTCTTTCTCTCTCCCCACAATGGAATACATGCAGCTGTTAGAAAAAAGCGAAGTCATGAAATTTTCTTGTACATGGGTGAATATGGAGAGTATTATGCTGAGTGAAATGAATCAGAGAAAGAGGGAGAGACATATCATGGTCGTACTTATTTGTGAGATATTTTTAAAAAGACAGTATGGTAATAATATCCAAAAACAATAGAGACAAGGGCCAGGAGAACCAATCCATGATAGAAAGCTTGCCACAAAGAAAGAGGAAGTACAGAGGGACAGAGAAGGGACCACTATGGCAATGATAGTTGGAAATGATCACTCTGAACAAGAACTGAGTGATGAAAAGAAGTAAAGCAATATGCATTTAGTACAGATATTGCAAACAATATCTACATTTTTTAACTGAACTCTGTCTTACTAACCTACAGAAACACTCTCTGGAGTGCTCCCTCACCGAGACAGAGGGCAACTATTGCACTCAGCTGGCCCAGATCCAGGCCCAGATCAGCGCCCTGGAGGAGCAGCTGCAGCAGGTCAGAACCGAGATGGAAGGCCAGAAGCTAGAGTATGACCAGTTGCTGGATATCAAGGTTCACTTGGAGAAAGAAATTGAGACCTATTGCCATCTGATAGATGGAGAAGATAGGTAAATACTGCTTCTATTAAAAAAAAACTATTTGTTTTAAGTTTGTTCAAGATTACTTGTAATTAGATTCAAAGTATCTATGATCTACATCATGTGTGATGTCCATTGTGCATGTAGAAATAATTGAACACTGATTTTTAGTCACTGTCTTTCCGTTTCTGCTTTAAAACTCAGACTGAAATCATTAATACCAGCTTTCTATTTTTATAGCTCTTGTGTCAAATCAAAAGGTTATGGAGGACCAGGAACTCAGATAAAAGGTAAATTTAAGCTGTGTTACGCAGTCACTGTTGATTATTTATGTTTCAAATAGCCAGTTAATTGTTTCTCCTCTCTGAATTTGATAAATGTTAACAGTGCATATGTGTTCGTTTAGAGTCAACTAAAGCCACCATGGTTAAAACAATTGTTGAAGAAATCGATCCTCGTGGCAAAGTTCTCTCAGCCAGAGTTCACACTCTGGAAGAGAAATCCACCAAAGTCAACAATGTGAAGATTGAGCAGAGAGTGCCTTCCTGAGTTCCAAAAGAATGACCAAGTTGAAGCTCAGTTCATAAATATGGGCCCTCTTTCTTTTCTTTTTTCTTTTTTTCTGCCTTTCTTCAATAAATGAAGAGAAACTATTTTAGAATAGCTGCATCTCTCTGGTTTTCTCTGTTGTGGTGTTTCAATAAAGATTCTTCCTGTTGCAAATTAACCTCTCTGCATTTTAATTATAGTCTCCCACCCCCATGAAAGGTAAATTCTGTTTTGTTTTGTTTTGTTTTTGTTTTTTTGGGGGGGGCCACACTCGTTGACTCTCAGGGGTTACTCCTGGCTATGCACTCAGAAATCACTTCTGGCTTAGTGGAACCATTTGAGACCCCGGGGGATCAAACCTCAGTCCATCCTAGGCTAGAGCTTGGAAGGCAGATAGATGCCTTACCTTTAGCGACTCTGCTCTGGCCTTATAAACTCTGTTTTTAATTTATTCTATTTAATTCTATGTTAATTCAAGTCTTCAATGTTAATCTTAGTCTTTACAAGTTAGGACTGAGTTTAATAGGCAAACTAGTTGGAATCTTTTTCATAGCTCTGTAAAATATTAAATCATCCTTTCTTGAATGACTACATACAAAAAGTACTGGTAATAAAAGTAAAACCATTACTAAAATCCAATTTCAAGGTGTGCATTCCTATTAGAGAGTAAATATGAAAGCATCCTAAATATAAAGAAAAATCTATAGTATACTTGAAGGGAAAAGAGAAAGATGCAAGGATTAGACAGAGTATGTGAAAATTTTTATAATGTTGGGCCACAAATTGAGCCTTAGCAAATTTAAGATAGCTGAGATCGTATCTGGTAACTTTCTGGTTACAAAAGTATGCAAGTAGAAATTAATAATAGGAGAAAACCTTTTTAATATGAAGAAATTAAACAACACACTCCTGAACAACTTAAGATGCAAATTAGTCAGAGAGAAACTCTAAAAAATCTGTGACAAATGAAAATATAAGATATCAAAGCTTACAGAATGATGCAATAGAAGGAACTAAACAGACTTATAACTAAGAACAGTTATAAGTGCCTACTTTAAGATTGAAAGTAGGGCCCGGAGAGATAGCACAGCAGCGTTTGCCTTGCAAGCAGCCGATCCAGGACCAAAGGTGGTTGGTTCGAATCCCGGTGTCCCATATGGTCCCCCGTGCCTGCCAGGAGCTATTTCTGAGCAGACAGCCAGGAGTAACCCCTAAGCACTGCCGGGTGTGACCCAAAAACAAAAACCAAAAAAAAAATTTGAAAGTAAATAATATAACCTATTAACAAAAGTCAGTCTTTCAAAAAGATAAAATTTGCATGGTTAGTTAGACTAGCCAAGAAAAAGGTGAGGTAGGACTCAACCCAATTAAATTATAAATAAAGAAGAAAATATTACAACTATTGTCATAAATGCAGTCTGAGAATACTTCACATAGTTATTTAAATAAATTGAATAATCTAGAAACATACAACCTATCAAGATTAGATCACACTGAGATAGAAACATCTAAACAAAACAATAATGAGTAAAGAGGCTGAATCAATGATTGAATCTCTCAACACAGAGAAGCCCAAATCACATAGTCTCAAAGGTGATTTCTACCATTTAAGTATGAATTAGCTTCAATCCTTTTCAAACTTCAAAGAAATAAATTCATTTTATAAGATCAACATTATTCTGATACCAAGATGAGACAAAGTTACTATAAGAAAAGATGATGAAAATACATTCAAAAGTCTTTGTGAAATTTACAAACCAAATTCAATAATAAAGGGAATGTAATAATGATTCAGTGTAGACAAATGAATAAATTTTAAACCACACTAACATAAAGAATAAAAATCATATTCGTCAAGGAAGAAAAATGTCTGGCCAATGTGTATAAGAAAAAGTGTTCTTCATCATATGTTAACAGAGAAATGCAAAGCAAAACAACAGTGAGATATCAGTACAAATGGCAAAAGAAATATTTTTAAAAGACTAGAAACAGTGTTGGAAGGAGGGGGATATACCTTCATATATTGCTGATGAGAGTGCTGTCTGGTTCAGCCTCTACAGAAAACTCTGTGGAAACTACTCAAAAAAATTAGAAATAAAACTCCATGTGATCCATAAATTTTAGTCCTTGGCATCTATCCCCAAAACAAAAAAGTAATTTTATTTGAAAAGATATACATACATCTATGTTCATTGTATCACTGTTTATAATAGTCAAGATATGAAAATAATTCAAATGCTCAAAATATGAGTGGATAAAAATGTAGTTGCATATATACATAATTTAATATTACAGAGCTATTAGCAAAGATGAAATCC
This sequence comes from Suncus etruscus, assembly GCF_024139225.1. Taxonomy (NCBI): domain Eukaryota; kingdom Metazoa; phylum Chordata; class Mammalia; order Eulipotyphla; family Soricidae; genus Suncus; species Suncus etruscus. Next base: position 188,044,770 of record NC_064848.1, on the reverse strand, counting down.
TGCCTTTTGCTTGAATGGAACTAGACAGGGATCCTCAAACTTTTTAAAAATGGGAAGAGTTTACTATCCCACATTGGAGGGTTGAACTATAGTTAAAAAAAAAAAAAACTATGAACAAATTTCTATGCACACTACATTTATCTTATTTGGAAGTAAAAAAAAAAAGGAACAAACACAATATTTAAAATGAAGAACAAACCAACAAACTTACCAGTTTCTCTATGGGAACTATGGGCCCGCTTTTGGTGGGCCTTTGTTTCAGGCCTGAAAAAGAAAAAAAAGGGGAGTAGGAGAATGCAGTGTACATCTCACACAGTCACAGTGTGCTGATCACACTGACCAGAATGAGTTGGTTGCTAAGCAGGACAGCAGCAGAGGCACAAAAAAAAAAAAAAAAAAAGAAAAGAAAAGAAAAGAAAAAAAAAATCCAGCTGGCTGGATAAAAGTCCTCAGGGGGCCATAGTTTGAGGACCCCTGCACTAGAAAATACAACTTGGATGGAACTAAAAGTTACTACTTGGATGGAGTTAGAGGGATCATGTTAAACAAAATTAGTTGGGGGTGGGACAAATTTAGATGATTGCACTAAATATGGTATATAAAGAAACAAAGGAAAGAAATGGACAGTATCTAATAACAGAAATCCTTTGGACTTTGAATATAGAATATATATTTAATAATATATAGATTATAATATATAGTATATACTAGATATAATAATATATAAAATATAGAGGTTACCAAATGTGAGGTGGCAAGGAAGAAACAGACTCCAAGTAATATCAGGAGAGCAGTGGAGGGTCTTGGACACTCACAGTGGTCCTCAAACTATGGCCCGCGGGCCACATATTGTATCTGTATCTGTTTTGTTTCTTCATTGCAAAATAAGATATATGCAGTGTGCATAAGAATTCGTTCATAAGTTTTGTTTTTACTATAGTCAGACCCTCCAATGGTCTGAGGGACAGTGAACTGGCCCCCTGTTTAAAAAGTTTGAGGACCCCTGCAAGTACAGTAATTTTGAATACTATTATAAGCATGAACATAAACACTATTATAATCATGTTACCTCAACTACAATTGAAAATTAATATTGCCGTAATTAGAATTTGATAAAATTACACCCTCTTATGTCAAAAAAAAGCTCAACAAAATACTTACAGCTTCTCACAAAGTAGGGATCCCCCTGCTGAAGCCAAAGAAAAAGGTTTGAAGGCCAAGATATTATGCTAAAATGCATCTAAGGCTACACATACATAAACACACACACACACACACACACACACACACACACACACACAATCCACAGCTCACCTATCTTCAAGACTGAGAAGGCAGCCCAGGTACTCTCAGAATATCACCTCCAATAGAAGCCAGCTTGACAACCATCAAATTCCCTCCAACCATGAGTCAGCCATGAAGAAGATAGACAACAGCATATTTCTGTTTATTGTGGATGTCAAAGCCAACAAGCACCAACCAGATCAAACAAGCTGTGAAGAAGCTCGTGACATCAAGGTGGCCTAAGTCAACCACCTGATCAAACCTGATTGAAAGACGAAGACATGTTCAGCTGGTTCCTGGCTACAATGCCTAGGATGTTTCTAATAAAATTAGGATCAACTAAATTGAGTTCATCTGGTTAGTTATCAATACACATTTTTCACTGTCAAAAATTAATTATATAAGGACTTCCCCAAGATAACAAAGATAACATTAATATCATGGCTCAATTGTAAAAGACTTCATATCACAAACAAAAAACAAAAACTCTGATAATGAGTAATAAATGATCAGTACTAATCAATGAATAAATGATATAATAGGAGAAATATTAAGATTAAAGAGACAGTATATTTATATAATAAATATAATATAATATAAACAATTCTTATTATATAAATATAATATAATAAATTATATAAAAATAATACAAAAACTAAGTGAAATCAATTTCTAGTACATAAGAAAGAGTAAAATACTCTAAATATAAACTAAATCAAGGGTGTGAAAGATTTGTACACTGGAAACTGTAAAACATTGAAGAAAAATTAAATTACACAGAAAAAAATAGGGGCATCCTACGTCCATGGATTAGAATTAACATTATTAAAATGTCCATACTAATAAAAGAATCTCCAAATTCAACACAACCCCTATTTTACATAAATAGGAGAAAATCTCAAATTCATATGGAAGCCAAAAATGTCTTAAAAATCAAAGCAATTTTGACAAAGAACAAATCACACTTCCTGATTTCAAAATATAATACAGAGCTATAATAGTTTAAGCAATATGGGAGATATGTAAATGACCAAAAAGATACCATATATAATTCATCAATAGGAAAATACTAATAAAGACTGTAATAGTCACACCATTAAGATGTTTACAATGGAGGCCAGAGCAGTGGTGCAGCGGTAGGCAAGCATTTGCCTTGCATGTGACTGACCCAGGACAGACCACAGTTTGATCCCTGGCATCCCATATGGTCCCCCAAACCAGGAGCAATTTTTGAGCTCATAGCCAGGAGTAACCTCTGAGTATCACTAAGTGTGGCCTTAAAAAAAATAATAAGATGTAAAGGAATTAGACACCTTATGCCCTATATAAAGGAATATAAAATGGTACAACTATTATAGAAAACAGGCAGTTCCTCAAAATATTAAAAAATAGAATTACCATTATATATGGCAGTTCCACTACTCAAAGATTCTAAAGCAGAGTCTTGAAGAGATATTTTATCCTCAAAAATAAATAAATGTGGCATGCCTATATCATAGGAATATCATTCAATCTTTAAAAACAAGTCAATTCAAATATATGCTACTATACAAATGAACCTTGAGGATGTACGCTAAGTAAAATAAGTCTTCTTCAAAAAGTATCTTATTTTGTTTATATGCAATAAGAATAGCCAAAAAATCATAAAAATCTGATGTAAAATTATTGGTTTCCAGTTCCAGCAGTGCTGTGAAGACTTGACAGCTGCACACACACACACACACACACACACACACACACACACACACAACACACAACTGCCCCCACACCCAGGTTCACTGGTGGAATGTCTCGGGGATCTTTAGGGTCAAGGTGAGCTCCTCTCATCTTGTAATTCCAGAAGTCCCATCAATTACATCCATGATCTACACCAGCTATATCATGCGACATTTTTTTTTTGGCTTTGGGACTACATCCAGCAGCACTGAGGGGTTACTCCTCACTCTGCACTCAGAAATCACTCCTGGCAGTGCTCTGGGGACCATATGGGATGACAGAAATCAAACCCAGGTCAGCAAGGCAAACGCTCTACCCACTGTGCTATCGCTCCAGCCCCAAATATACTAAATTAGATGTGAAATTATCATTGAAGCCACCTAAGCTCAACAAACAAAACCAACTACAGAATGCTTAGCTAGCAATAAACTTGGTAAAGCTTCAGATAATGACACATTGACCCCATTGCAAGATCTGACAATTTTCACAGATTTTCTTTTACTAAAATATTTTTATTTTTAATAAATTTTATACATCCATTACCATTTATTTGTATCAAGAATATGAAGTAGGGGCCCGGAGAGAAAGCACAGCGGTGTTTGCCTTGCAAGCAGCCGATCCAGGACCAAAGGTGGTTGGTTCGAATCCCGGTGTCCCATATGGTCCCCCGTGCCTGCCAGGAGCTATTTCTGAGCAGACAGCCAGGAGTCACCCCCTGAGCACCGCCGGGTGTGGCCCAAAAACCAAAAAAAAAAAAAAAAAAGAATATGAAGTAAATTATTCATATTTGCCATGGGGCAAGGCTTGAGGGAGAGGGGTGGGAAATGGGACAATGGTAATGGGATTAATATTGGAACACTGAATGCCAGAAATAACTGTGTTAAATAACCTGACTTAAACACATAAAGCATTGTGCTTATTTTTTAATTAAAAATAAACAAATAAACAAACAAATAGGGGCCAGCGAGGTGGCGCAAGAGGAAGGTGTCTGCCTTACAAGCGCTAGCCAAGGAAGGACCGCGGTTCTATCCCCCGGCGTCACATATGGTCCCCCCAAGTCAGGGGCAATTTCTGAGCGCTTAGCCAGGAGTAACCCCTGAGCATCAAACGGGTGTGGCCCAAAAAACCAAAAAAAAATAATAATAATAATAAACAAATAAATAATTGTGATTTTCAGGAGTTAGGTGTGATAAAAATTGGATGCTATTCTTGGGTAGATAGATTGTTTTTAATTTTTCAAGATAAAAACTGATGTAGAGGGCTGGAGCAGTGGCGCAAGCCTTAAGGCATCTGCCTTGTGCACACTAGCCTAGGACAAACCTCGGTTCAATCCCCCAGCATCCCATATGGTCCCCAAAGCCTGGCCTGATTTCTGAGCACAGAGCCAGGAGTAACGCCTGAGTATCACTAGGTGTGCCCCCCCCCCAAAAACAAACAAAAACACCTGATGAAAAGATAAATGAAGGTTGTACAATATCGTGAAAATATTCAATACCAATGAATTATTAACCTGACATTAAGATGACATGTCATGTTCTGTGAATTTTACCACAATAAAAATATGAAATAAAGCAGTCCATTACTGGCATAAAAATATGTGTAAACCAAGAAAACAGAATTAAAATCACAGAAATCATTCCACAAATGTAAAACCAATAATCTTTGACAATAAAACCAAGAATATATAATAAAGAAAAAATTAGTTTCTTCAACAATGGTGTTAGCAAAGCTGAATAGCCACATGTATAAAGAATGAGATAGGACTCCTATCATATACTGTACACAAAATCAACTTAAAATTGATTAAAAACTCAAACATACAATCTAAAACTATAAAACACTTCAAAGAAAGCAAAAGAAAAGCTTCTTGACATTGATCTTATCAATAATTTTTAATTGACGCCAAAAGCAATAAGCAACAAAATCACAAATCTTTTTTAAAACCACAAATCTTTTTCAAGTCTTTATATAACCAACTGTTTTCTTAACCTGCACAAAAGAATCAATACTAACAATACTAACTAGCATTTATGATGCTCTCAACTCTACTTTAAGCATCATTTAATTCTAATAATAACCTAATAAGGTAAATAATATTATCATCCTCTTTTTAGAGATAAGGAGAATGGGGCAGGAATGGTTAAAGAATTTGCTACGGACACACAATCAATAACTGGAGTTTCCAGAGTGCCAATCAAGGCAACTTGGCTTGATCTATGAGCTTTAACCACAACAAAACACCACACAAGTGAGAAATGGTGATGATCCCACTTTCCTTCTAGAAAGAAGGGATTAAAGAAAAACACTAAGTACCACATTCTAATTCCATTCAGGCTGAGATTAGCAAAGGCATCAGTGTTTTCTCCACAAACAAATCACAGGGAAGCAATTTTGTGGGAGGAAGCACATCAAAACCTGATTTTCTGAAAACTCTGGAGACAAAGCAAACCTCGTACATATTTAAGAAAAACAATTTCCTCAAGTTGGCTAACAAAAATATACAATATGAACTTTAAATAACAACTAACAATACTGAAGTACACATAAAATTAAATGCCAAATATATAATGGATGTTATATAATCTTAAGAATAAGATAAAATAATGATGCATTTTATCCTGAAACAGACAGCATACTATAAAAATTCACTCCATTCAATTATTTTAGAGTACCTACATGTGCACCTTATATAAGAAATAGTCTAATATTTAATAGATTCTTAAGAATCATAATAGCATCTTACCATTAATCATATATCATTGGGGGGGAATATAGATGACATGTTCCAGAGACCATGTTAAGTCTATGCTGTACTTCCCAAAAGAGATAAAGCAGATCAAAGAAATGTAGTGACTATTAGCTTTGAGAAAATCTATGATTAAGAAAATTCAAGAGGGAAAAAAAATAATTCTAGCATTTTGCCCTTCCAAGTAAAAAAATGACAGTACTTCAAGACACTAAGTCTCAGAGCCCTGCTTTAAATGTCAATGTTTTGTGATCTGCGTTTCAACTTAGCAACAGAACTAACTCATCTCCTAAAGATGCTTCTAATAATAGCTGCTAGACTTACTTCACAAAAGATTGTAAGTTAATTGGTATTTACAAAAAATTTAGAGATAAGTCGATAATCTTAATAATGCATTGCAGTCTCAAACCCCTTATCCAAGAAGCTCAAGACCTATAAACTATTACACTGACAACGCACTATTTTTCTTGTTTTATTCGTAAGAAATATACAAACGACAAGATATGGACCAGATCACAAGAAATTCACTAACAAGTCCTGAATATAAACCCCATCTCTTAAGTTACCACAAATTATTCTAAAATGAGCCAATGGCCTGAGTGTTATTCATAAAGTCATGCTTTCTGGCTTGCAAATAATCTATACAGTATTATTGCAATATTTTTAAAAGAATGCAATATCCACAATGGGAGGGGAAGAATTGTTTCCAAACTAACCCAACCTATAATCAGCTAACCAATCAATTTGTACTATTATAAGTGATATAAACCTGACCCCATGTGGCACTTCCACTTTATTATAATAATTTAAATAATTATCATTTACAAAATGTTTGTACCCTTCAGACTGCTTTATAGCCATTAATTATTGAAACTGCTCACGGTTCATTTGAGATGTCTAAATGTTATTATTGCCATTTGCCCAACAGGGAAATGAGGGACAAGTAGACCATACAACTTCCTGTGGTTATCATGGTCAGAGAATGAAGATTGCTTAGCTAGTATAAAGAATTTGCTAGAGTACCATAATTAATGGTTTTCTAAAAAGTGATAAAAAAAACACCCCCTCCTTCAAACATTTTACTCCTCTCTCACCAATAGAAAGCTTACTTTCATAAAATAGTCCTAAGACCTGAAATACAGACATTTAAGACCAAAATGACATAATATTTTTGAACAATGAACACTGTGGAGACTCAGATGTTAGCTGAATGGATGGACAGTCTGTTCCTAGAATAAACCAATAATTCTGTCTGTGCCTTTACATTCTTTAGCTAAATTGTCCTGCCAGGCTTCTACTGGTTTTTCTGTATTGTTTTAGTCTGTTTTGTTTTGTTTTTATTTTGACCAAAGTGGATTACAAATCTTTCACAGTAATATTTTAGGTACATAGCATCATTAAACCAGGGGCATTCCCACCACCAATGTTGTCCTCCCTTCACCCCTGTTCCCAGCATGCATCCCATATCCCCCTTCTTTACCCCCACCCCCCGGATGCTAGTATAAGTGGTCCCCTCTGTGTCTAGCACGTTGTAGATTGGTATCGATTCTGTTGTCATTGCTTTGGATTTGGTGTTTAAGTCTGATCATTTTTTTTTACTTCTACTTAATGTTCATAGACTGTTTGGTCTTGGTACCCTTTATTATTTCCCCCTCAATTTGTGAGGTGGAACAAGATGGTTCAAGTTATGTGGTTCTGTTTGAAGAAAAAAAATAAAATAAAATAAAATAAAATAAAATGGGGCAAAAATCAAACAAGCAAAATTTGGGAGGAGTCCTTCTAGAGGCTATAAATATCAATTTAAGAGAAGAAAGGGAAAAAGGAAGAAAAACATAACAACGATACCAAATAAGTTTTAAAAATCAAACAAAAACCTCAAAAAGCACCACACAATAACCACGGTCCTAAAATGTTTTGTTTTGTTTTTTAATGAATTTTTAAAAATCATACTACCAAAAGACGGTACTATATTGGTAGAATGGTTGTAATTTAAAATAAACTCCCTAAAATATGAATAATGTGCTCGATAAGCTTTTGCAGAAGAAAGACAGCCGACACTTCTCATTTAAATAACTGAGTCTTGGTTATAAGTGGGGACTGCCTTGGGAAGGGAGTCTCTAATTTAATCCAGGGGTTCCAGAAGTCAAACAGACGTACATTTACTCATATTTAACTCTGACCTTTGGAACTATGATTTGGTGTTACTCCAACTAGCACCTTTTCCCTATATAAAGATATCCTCGAGGCAGCTTTCCACCTACAGACTGGTGGACAATATGAAAAATCATCCAATTGTGGAAAATAACAATTAGGATGCCAGTAATATTTTATTACAGCCCAGCCTCGTTAACACGGCAATGACTTACTGAATCCTATAAAAAGACGGTAGAAGTAGCTTCCGCGGGTGGTGAGTCTCGGCTTTGCTCTGCTCTGCAAAAGGGTTGCCTGTACCATGTCTTTCCGGTTTTCTGGAGGATCCAGGAGGGTCTGCTTGAGAGCAAACCCCCGCCGGCTGTCGAATGGAGGAGCTGCCTTTGGTGCTGGAAATGCCTGTACTGCAACGGGAGCTGGGAGCAGCTTTGCTTGTGCCCTTGGTAGTGTTTCTTCTGGGGGAGCTTTCGGGAATAGCGGTGGAGGGCTGGGGAGTGGTCTCTATAAAGGTTTTCTTGGAAATGAATATGGTGTCTTCACTGGGAATGAGAAGGTGACCATGCAGAACCTCAATGACCGCCTGGCCTCCTACCTGGACCATGTGCAAGCTCTCGAAGAAGCCAATAGAGAACTTGAGCAGAAAATCAAGGGTTGGTATGAGAAATATGGACCTGATTCTGTCCGAGGACTTGATCGTGACTATAGTCGTTATTTCTCCATCATTGAAGATCTTAAAAAGCAGGTAAGAAATATAAGCCTGCATGCTGTGGGTGTGCATAACCTTTAAAAAAAATAAAGACAAAATAAAAATAAAATAACAAGCATAGGTGCTGTAAATTTTGCTCACTCCATGCCACTGCTAAGAGAAGCGCCTGGTGGCAACTGTTTGTATAGAGTTAGGGGCTGTAGAGATAGAACAAAGGGGTACTATAGTGCTTGTGCCCATTGGCACCTTGGCATATCATGGTCCCCTGAGCACCACTGAGGAGGCTCTGGTAGCTTTCTGGGTACCACCCAGATGACCATTACTGCAAATAGTTGTGCCCAAACTGTCTGGCTCACATTGCCCAGTGAGTATTCCAGAAGTGGCCCCTGGACTGTCCCCTTCCAAACGAAAAATATCTAGACTCAATAAAGGCAAATGTATAAAGCCCTGAGTTCAATCTCCAGCCTATATAAAAATTCAAAGAAAATTTAAATAATAAAGGGGAAGTTTCAAATGCTACAGTCACTTCCACGATTATTAGATTATATTATTAGCTCTTGCTTTTTATGCAAGAATGATAAAAAATTATCTATGATTGCCAAATCTTACACCTTGTTCTTAAGATCTGGATACATTCTCTGAATTAAATCCAGATTCCTCAACTGTAATTTTTAAAGGTGGGGGAGAATGAGAAGGACCCTTAAACCTTAACTTCCAGTACTTTTATACAATCTATTCTTTTAAGATTGTTTCTGTGACCAACTGCAATGCCAGCATTGTTCTACAAAATGACAATGCCAGACTGACGACTGAGGACTACAAGCTGAAGTAGGTGAAAATAAAAGAATTATTTATCATAAAGGTAAAGATGCTACCATTGGAACTAACAAAAAAAGAACATACTTTTTGCTTTAAAATCTATGTTTTTAGGGTTGAAGCAATAGTATATCAAATATGACACTTGCCTTTCAAGTGGCTGATCATGCTTTGATCCTTGGTTCTCCAAATGGTTCTCTAAGCCCTGCAGAAGTGACACCTGAGCGCAGTCAGGTGTGTGGCTCATCCACCAACATCCACGTTTTCATAGTAAGAATATTCATCAACAAAATGAAGTATGCCCTTGTAAAAATACATATTATAAAAGTGGGCTAAAGAAATAGAAGAAAGGCACTTGCACAGCTGACTTGGGTTGAATTTTGGGCACTATATGTGGTCTCCTGAGCCCTGCCAGAAGTCATCCCTGAATACAAAGCCAGGACTAAGCCCCAAGCACCACCGGATATGGCTCCCCCAAAAAAATCACAAAATGTAAACAAAATTTTGATTCAACTGGTAAGCAACTTGGATGGCAACATTTAAAAGAATAAGTCCAAAAAAATAACTGCTCCAAAATAATATTCATAGGACGGGAAAAGTATTCCAATACTCCATTATTTTGCGGTAGGAAGAAGTGCCCAGAGTATTAAGGGAGCAGCCTGGTTATTTCTCCTTCTGGAAGAGAGACACTTTGCACTGTCTGTGATGGTACTTCTCAAGCACTTTAATGACCATTTAGGTATGAAAACGAGCTCGCCCTGCACCAGAGCGTGGAGGCTGACATCAACAGCCTTCAGAGACTGTTGGAGGAACTCACCCACTGTACAGCCGACCTAGAGATACAGTGTGAAACGCTTGGTGAGGAGTTGATGTCACTCAAGACTAATCATGAGGAGGTGAGAATTCGTGTAGCGTGATACACAATACTTGATAGCTTTCCTCAAGTCCTCTTTTCATTGCATAGAGAAGTAGGAACAACTGTCAGAAAGCGCCCTTGAGTGTGGATCCTAATGCCCTTCCTAGGAAATAAAGGTTCTGCAAAGTGCAGCAGGAGGAACGGTGAACGTGGAGATGAATGCAGCCCCCGGAGTGAACCTAACCATTCTGTTGAACAACATGCGTGCGGAGTATGAGCTGTTGGCTGAGCAGAATCGCAGGGATGCTGAAGCATGGTTTGACGAGAAGGTACAGCCAGGGCCATGCAAATGTTCAGTGCTGACTCAGTCGACCACCAGCTTTTCACACTAACCTTTCTGACCCGTATGCTTCAGAGTGCTTCCCTGCAACAGCAGATCTCCGTCGACGAGGGAGCAGCCACCGCAGCCAGACATGAGCTCATGGAACTGAAACGCAATCTACAAACCTTGGAAATCGAATTCCAGTCTGTGATGGCCATGGTTTGTAGGAATCATCACTGATTTTCGTGTATGTGTGTGTGTGGCGTGTATGTAAAGAAATGCATATGTATAACCAGATAACATTTGTAGATATCAAATGTATAACCAGGTTTGTAGATAACATATGTATAACCAGATAACACAAAAATGAAAATATCAAATATACTAGATGCATATGAGTTAAATAATCCAAAATTTTGACCATAAACATCACTACAATTTTTCTTTTTTTTTAATTACTTTATTTAAGCACTCTGGTTACAAGGTTGTTCGCAATATAGTTGAATATTTTTTTTCAGTTACAAAGTTGTTCATGATTGAGTTTCAGTCATATAATGTACAATACCCTTCATCAGGTACAATGTACAATACCTTTTCCACCATAAATGTCCCTGCCTCTATGTCAGACATTGTTCTCTCTCTCTCTCTCTCTCTCTCTCTCTCTCTCTCTCTCTCTCTCTCTCTCTCTCTCTCTCTCTCTCTCTCTCTCTTCTTTCTCTCTCTCTTTCTCTCTCTTCTTTCTCTCTCTCTCTCCATCTCCATCTCCATCTCCTTTTTTCCGTTTAGGTACTGTGGCTTTAAATATTTCATAAACATCACTTCTGACTTAACCAATAATTCCAAAAAATTTGGTGGAGGGTTTGAGCCACACCCAGTGATGCTTAGGGGTTACTCCTGGCTATGCGCTCAGAAATCGCTCCTGGCTCGGGGACCATATGGAACGCTGGGGGATCAAACCATGGTCCATCCCAGGTCAGCGCATGCAAGGCAAACACCCTCCCGCTTGCACCACCTCTCAAGCCCCTAATTTCAAAATATTTTTATTTTCTTTTTCAATGGAGAAGAAAATGGTTTCAAAACTAGTTTTTACAAAGATTATCAATTTTTCAAGATTGTCCTTAACAAAGTTATTTTTTTACCTTGAAAATGTTTAAAACTTGAATATGTCATTTGTCTTTTATATGTGCTTTATTTATTTTTTTTTTAGAAACATTCCTTTGAAAGCTCATTGGCAGAGACAGAAGGGAATTACTATCTTCAGCTCCAAAAAATCCAGGATCAGATCCAAGCCATGCAGGAGCAATTGCAACAGATCCGAACTGAAACCGAAGGCCAGAAGCTGGAGTATGAACAACTTCTCAATATCAAAATACTTTTAGAAAAAGAAATAGAAACCTATTGCAAATTAATGGATGGTGAAGAAAGGTAAATATTAACATATGAAAAATTAGCTCTATCAGTCAGGTTTAGCAATTTACATTAGATATCAGATAACCTAAGAGTCCTTGCTCTAAAGACTATCCCCACATATAGATTCAGTGAAATGAAAATAGGCCACAAAATCAAATCTCTAACTATGCAGCCTTTGCCACTCACTATACTAATAGAGCATTTAAAAGTAGAATATTGCACAATTCCTAAATTCCAACCCAGGAGGAATTTCTTTCTGTGTTTCTGATGAAGCCCATTTATTATAACAGCATGCCCTATTTTATTATTGCATCACCAGCGAGCCCACTTCCACCCTGTACTAAGTAGGTTATTACATTTTCATCTGAAAGATGGGTGATGAAGATTCAGGAAGATCTAATTGGAGAAGTCACCAGTTTGTTTGCCAAGAGCAACAGTTCTGGAATTGCAGTTCCAGCTGCAGATCCCATCATGGATAGATTTTATTTAATGGGAACAATATTTAACCTCTCCAAACTCTTTACTGGGGCTCCCTTACTAGTTAAATCATAATATCCCCAAAGCCATATCCTTAACAACTCTTTACCATAGTACCTCCTGTGTCTGTAAAGTGTTCACGACTTGTGGCTTGTGCAAGTGGTAAGTGGCTTGCACACAAAAGGTTCTCAGTCATCGGTGATTACTGAAGCCTCGCCCATTAGTGGAATTGTATGCATTCTCCAAGGCCAGAGTCAACCCTCTACTACCTGATCTCATTAGAACTCATAGAATGAACTCGAAGGATATCACTTATTTTCAGTTCTCCCACAATACCTTCCATGCCAGGCTATGGATCACTTTTTGCATTCATATACTATAATCTGACACTGCAAAAATACTTGTGTCAACTCTGTTTCTAACACCATGTAACTCAGAGTCATTTATATATATTTCAAACATATTCATTGGTCAAGTGATTGGAAAGCCCAAATGAGAACCTGGTATCTCCAAATTGCTAGATGAAAGAATTAATATCTGATCACAAGGGAATTTCTGAGCAGAAACATCTAGTGTCTCCACTGTATTAAATTGAAGTTATAAAAAGCATTCTTGTGCCTCTTAAACAGAAGAGAAATTTTAATCTTATTGCAGCGATAACTCCAAAACTTTATTACCAATTTATAACATTTTAAACTCCCAATTGAAGAAAAAATGGAATGATTTACTTTTCTCTTTCAGCAACAGCAAAAAAACAGGTTACAAAGCCAAAGGATGTGGGCCTGTGAACTCTGAAAGCCAAATCGAAGGTATACATTCTTTTACTTGGTGTAACTCTTACATTATAGTGATAGATTAAATGCATTACTTATTTGTAAGCCAAATAAATTTATTTCCAGGTTCAGTTCTAGTGAATGAAGGGACGTTCTTTATAATATTTCTTAATATTTGCATCTTATATTGATTGTTAGTTACAATAATTATATATACCTGTGTAACATATACATATATGTAATGTATAGTATGTAATGTGTTATATGTGTAATGTATTATAATATATTACAGTTTCAATGATTTATCTTTTTTCTTTGTTTTTTATTTTGAGTCACACCCAGCAGCACTCAGGGGTTACTCCTGGCTCTGCTCTCAGAAATCACTCCTGGAAGTCTTAGACCATATGAGATGCCAGAAATTAAACCTTGGTCTATCCTGGGTTAGCTGCATACAAGGCAAATGCCCTACTTTTGTTCCAGTCCCTCAATGATTTATCTTAAACTAGAACTATAGGACAAGTTGATATTTAAAAGAAGACATTATTACTTGCTTCAAGCCTATGCTTGCCTAATACTTATGTTTTAATTCATGTTTTATTCATGCTTTCAAACACAAATTGAATGATAATAGGAAAGATAGTAAATGATAAGATGGACTTCGAAGATTGTATTTATTTTGATTTACTGCCCTACTTTTTAGAAACACACCCTTAGTGACCAACTATCTTTTGAATATTTAAAAATGAGTTCTAAACTTTCATTTTATTTTATTTTAGACTCAAAAGAAGAAATTGTTGTCAAAACAGTGGTTGAGGAACTAGATCAACTTGGCAACGTCCTTTCACTGAGGGTCCACTCTATTGAAGAAAAATCCTCTAAAATAAGCAACATTACAATGGAACAACGAGTACCTTCTAAAGCACCACAGTGAGCAGTTGAGGGAAGTTTATTTGACAGATAGCCTAAGGAAATCACTCATTTCTGTTCTGAAGAATAAAAAGACTAGAATTTCTTTTTCTCTTCTTCCTTTTTTTGCATTCTTTATATGGAATAGAAAATCTCAAGCTTTGTCTCTAGTTTCTTATTTGTATTGGCTTTTGGCCTTGTCAGTAAAGTCTTTTCCTTTGTAACCTAATTTTGAAAAATATAGTGCATGTGAATCTCCAAAATTGAAAAAAAAATCACATCAACAATTTCCACAGTTGATGCAGTTGATGTCAGTATGACCATCCTAGGAATCAGCTCTTAATATTAAGCATTTCACTCCACAGTCATGTACTTCAATTCATGACTACATGGATAATTAGCTAATACTAGTTTCTTGAATCAAATTCAGGTCTGATGCTTCCCTTTTCTAGCACGTGCACATTCCTACCAAAGAAACAAACTGGGAACAGCACTACTCTAGCCTGAGATAGATCTCCATCTTGTTCATCTCCTCCTGCACACACAACTTTACCTGATATATTTACCAAATTATTTTTGAAAGACCGGGCGAGCTTGTATAGGAAGCAAAGCTTTATACTAAAGTGGACTTTAATTGAATTATTTAATTGACCTCTTTAATTTAATTTAATTAGAAGTGCTTGCTATGTCAAGACCACGTTAGCACTTACATTTAGTGTGCTTTGTCTCACTTTACATGAATTAACCAATTTAATCTTCATGAAGGTTTATAAGGTTGGCATTTTATTATTTTGATTTTTACATATGAAAACTCATCTAGTTAATTAGAACAGCTTCATTCAGAGTAAGATGCTGATGTGTGGTAGAGCCAAGATTCAATCCTGAGGTTCTCTACCATAATGAATTGAGTCCCAGACACCAGGATAAAATTAGTATAAGATTCCATTGCAACCTAAGAGGAGCCACAAACATGCTGATCCTTCTGTTCATGATCAACAATGGCACAACTAATAGGAGTATGGCTTTTGTTTCCTGTAAAGACTTTTGCCACATTCTTCACTTTTTCTAACACCAACCTCCTCTTGTCTTCATGTTAAGTCTAGGTCCCTAATTCATCTCTGCCTTAGGTGACAGTTCTAATTTTGCTTCATTGTGTTTCATTTTAAATATTATGATTAACCAGAGGCTCTATTCAAGAAATTAGAGTATAAAAGGTAACATCTCAACTTGCTCAGATACTTGGGTTAGTCTGCTATTTGAATCACCAGGTAAACCTTCTTTTGCTGGTGCTTACAGTATTCACTCCTTGTCCCCAGTAGAATTCTTATTCTTTCCAAGAATATCTAACTTTCATTTTGACATAGCAAGCACCTTCCCAACTTAAATACCTAGACTTTCTTATTTGCATTATCTTCATAAGAGAGATTTATGTTGGGCTGAAAAAATAGGGCATTTGCCTTGCATACAACAGACCTGGATTCAATCCTGGGCACTCCATAAGGTCCCCTGAGCCAAAGAGTGATCCCTGAGCACAGAGTCAGGAGTAAGCCCTGAAAATAGTTGAGTATGACCCAAAATGTGAAAAAAATTATGTTCAATACTTGCATGAACTATGATTCCAACATACTTATTTTTAGTTAATAACTAAAAATAATAATCTTTGAAAGAATGAGAAATAGACATTTTAAGTGCTTATTTTCATTTCCAGGATGTAAGAGTTTTCCAAAACTTAAAGAAAAGACTATTATCAGAGGCTGGAGAGATAGCATGGAGGTAGGGCATTTTCTTTGCATGCAGGACAGTGGTTTGAATACCGGCATCCCATATGGTCCCCTGAGCCTGTCAGGAGCAATTTCTGACCATAGAGCCAGGAGTAACCCCTGAATGCTGTTGGGTGTGGCCCAAAAACAAAACAAAATAAAAGATTATTATCATATATGAACAAATCCCTGAAACTATTTTAGGTAGCCTTTATTGGGCATCAATGGTTAACAATCAAACATTGTACTCATTCAGACACACCTTGACTAGACAAAACATATCCTATACATTTTATCTATAAGCCCTTGGAAATAAGATTTTTATAGAGAATACTGAAAAAGTGTTGCCTTTAAACTCAGAATCAGTAAAAATACAAATTTATAGGGTTTTTAGGAAATATGGGCAAAATTGTCAAGCAGGATTTGTAATTTTAGCCTACAGGATAATAGAAAAGCAGTACAGGAAAGACAAAAATAGTGTTGTGCTATATTTCCTACATGAGGACACCTGGACAGCCATCTTTATCTCTGACAAATGTCTTTTCCATTCTCCCTAAGCCTTAGTATTGATTTAGGAGTCACATTTTTCAATCTAACCAATTCAACACTCCATTAAATCATAGTACAGAGAACACCCACCTTCCCTCCAAAAACAGCAATGTACAGAATCTTCTTCCTTCAGATCTCCACCAAATTTTAATCTGAAGAAGCCAAGAGCTATAAAAACACAAATAATGAGTAAAAAAAAGGGGGGGTATAAGGGGTTTTTTTTGTTTGTTTGTTTTGGTTTTTTGGTTTTTGGTTTTTGGGCCACACCCGGTGGTGCTCAGGGGTTACTCCTGGTTGTCTGCTCAGAAATAGCTCCTGGCAGTCACGGGGGACCATATGGGACACTGGGATTCGAACCAACCACCTTTGGTCCTGGATCGGCTGCTTGCAAGGCAAATGCCGCTGTGCTATCTCTCTGGGCCCAGTGTGTAAGTGATTTTTAAAGATCATTTTTGCAAGGAAAAAAATAGATAGGGAAATTCAACTGCTTCAGAATGGTGGAAGAAAAATAGGTAAAATAGTTTTAAATATGTAAAATATGTTTTAAAGGAATTGACCCTGAGAATCCAGGAAGAGATTTGGGACTTAGAAGAACCAGGTTTATAGGAGGAACAAGCTAACAGATAAACCAAAGGCAGAATTAATAATAGAGATGAATGCACCATAATGCAATGAAATTTAAGTTTGGAGGCCCTTTCGTAGCATGGGCGGGGTCTTGAAGTGTGTTAATATAGTCAATGTTGTAAAACATGTAAAATTAACATAATTGTGCCATGATTGATTAAGACTGCCATCTCCACCCAAACTGCTGTCCATCACACTCTTCCTTAAATATGGTAACACTGAAATAGTCACACTATTTTGGAGGCACTAATAAAATGAAATGACCATATCATTTAGTAACCACTGTTTTCAAATGTATCACATTAAAAGGGAAATAAAGATATCCTAAACATTGGTCCAGAAAGATAGTACTGTGGGGTGTTTGTCTTGCACACAGACAATCCAGGTTCAACCCCACCCCAGCACCTCATATGGAGTGTTCCCTAAGTACATAACTAGAAGTACACCACCTAAGCACTACCAGGTGTGACCCAAAAATATACAAAGGCATCCTAAGTGTACACACCAGGCCAGCTCCATACATCTGTAAATCAAATCATGAAAAATCATGAGTAACAAGCCAGGAAGCAGAGAGCTGACAAAGTAGAAAATAGAGGGCAGGACAAGCCCCCACACTGAAGTCATGCTTGCTGCATCCATCACCCAGAATCACTGCTTTGCCTATGGCCTCGCCTCACTATTTCTCCATGATTTTCTTCAGTATGTCAGTATTTGGGCTGATATCAGCAGGGCTTTTTTGGAGTTAGTGTAAGCACCCTCCTTCCAGATCCTTCTTTCAGGACACCGAGCAGCTGAGAACACACCCCACAAAAGCCACCGTATCAATAATAGTGCTTTGAATTCCTGGACAACTTCATTTGTTTGATGCTGTCATTCCTGCAAGAACACACCAATTTAACATAATGGACAATTTAACAATAAATTTAACATACAATTTAATAAGAAGAACTTACTAAACCTTCTGCCATTGTATTAATGACTTCATTGGAGATACAATAATTTTCACAAATTAACTTGCCACTCTTCTTTTACCTATTATCTTTTTAATTTTCTTTCTTATCTTCCTTTTTATTTTTTATTTCTATTATTTTTTAAATAACTTTGCTCTCATCTGGAAACAAATATAATATGGCCAACTATGTCAACTATGTGATACATCTTCTTTAAATAATGTTTTAAAAAATATATTCTTAGTCAGACATTTAAACAGGCACCAAATGATTTATCTATGCACATACACAAGTCAAGAGAATGTTGAGTTGAACATAGTGGGATATTCTTAGAAAGCTCTCATAGTGGGCCCGGAGAGATAGCACAGCGGCGTTTGCCTTGCAAGCAGCCGATCCAGAACCAAAGGTGGTTGGTTCGAATCCCGGTGTTCCATATGGTCCCCATGCCTGCCAGGAGCTATTTCTGAGCAGACAGCCAGGAGTAACCCCTGAGCACCGTCAGGTGTGGCCCAAAAACCAAAAAAAAAAAATAAATAAATAAATAAAAAAGAAAGCTCTCATAGTTTGGTTGGAGACTTCTCAAAATATTCCCAGAACTCACTACCTGATTCAGCTTTCAGCATCCAAACAGAAAGGTAGAGGACAACAAACTATATTATGATATGAACATGCTTATCACACATCACTCCAGAAGTATAAAGATCATGAAAAAGATGAAAGGTTTTAAGTGTGTGAAATCAGAAACTAGCTTATAGAAAATCTTTTGAGTCATCAAATACGTAAAATTGCAAGAATTCAGTTCTTCAGCAACGCCTAATAGAGAAACCTTCCATCAGAAATATAATGGACAATGCTACATTCTTTCTACATGTAGTACTGCTTTCTGCTCATCATATACAAAAAAAAATTTAATCACATATTTACACAATTCCCATTAAATTTTTGTATAAGTGATGAGTTAATAAGTCATGAAATTGCATGCTTCTAAGAATGAACATGAGGCATCTGGTTCTTTATTTTAATGCCCTTTAGAGAACACCCCACACCGAGAAAGAAAGGTCCACAATGATATTGTCAAAACTATTTATCTTGTGGAGCCTCTCACCTCACTGCTGTGATGTTAACATAATGAGTCCATTAGCAAGGTGATCATTGTGGCAGACATACTTGAGCTGTTGTTGGGTTCAGTGTGTAGAGTCCCTCCCACAAAGACAGTTCAGGCTTCAGACGTGTTCTCCTCACAAGCAGATACTGTCTTTGACATGGTCCCATTCTGAGGGATAAAAATTAACCACCTGCTAGTAAGATGACTGTCCTGCATCAGTTATACTGATGCATCTTAGTACCCACTTCAAAGATAGGTTTACCTTTAAATTCCTATAGTATTTTTGCCTGTATCCACTACTTGAAGATCAGAAACTTAGTAGGCATCAGGCTCTGGACTCACTTCCTACTAATGGCCTGCAATTCTTTTAGAACTGATTAAAGACAGATTTTTTTTAATGATAATGCTTTCTGGTTTTAAAAATGTATGTTGAGGGGCTAGAGCAGTAGCACAGTTGGTAGAGTATTTGCTTTGCTTGCAGCCATCCCAGGTTAAATCCCCAGCATTCCATAGAGTTCACCTACACCAACCAGGAACAATTTCTGAGTGCAGAGCCAAGAGTAACCCCTGAGTGCTGCTATGTATGGCCTCAAAACAAACAAATTAATTAATAAAATTGTATGTTGAGCAGATCTTGATGAATCTCAAGACAAGATAAAAATAAATTCACATATAGGTAAAGCATGGTGAAATTACAAAACAGCAAAAGAAGAAAAGAGTATTTTAACATGTAAGGAAGGGGTGATTTATCAGCAAACAATTTTTGTTATCCTGTTTGTACCAGACATACAGGTTTTTGGGTTTTTTTGGTTTTTGGGTCACACCCGGCAGTGCTCAGGGGTTACTCCTGGCTCTCTGCTTAGAAATCGCCCCTGGCAGACACAGGGGACCATATGGGATGCCGAGATTCGAACCACCATCCTTCTGCATGAAAGGCAAATGCCTTACCCCCATGCTATCTCTCCAGCCCCAGGTATACAAGTTTAAAGTAGAACAATAAACAATTTTTTAAGGTGGGAAAAATAGCAGAATAAAAGAAAATCAAGCTTTCTAGTTTTTAAAAATCTGTTAGATACCTCTTTAGCAGGCTTAGACAATAAGTAAGATAATAAATAATTCAGCATATTGAAGGTGATGATTATTTCTAAAAACTTGCAAAAGATTAAAAATTAAGTTGGCAGAGCTTTAAAATATGCTGCAATTATTTTAGTCTTTTTTTAAATAATGTCAAACTTTGAAAAGGTAAGTTACCTACATGATGTTCCAGTTCATGAATAATTGAATATAGCCTCATGATTTAAAAAAAAAAAAAAAGCCTTTTTCTACATAACTGTATGCATTCAAATCCAGAGTTGAAATTACCATTCAGTCTTCAAAATCTATGCAAGTTCCAATAAGTATTTCAATTTTTATTATAGAACCCCCAAAATTCAGTTAAAAATCTTCCTGGCTCTTTGTCCTCTTCAAAATGAAGCAATTATGCTTCAAAATGGCCATTTAGAGGGTAAAAAATTCCCCAAACTGTGTTCAGTGACTCAAGGGGCAGGTCCACTCCCAGCAATACTCAGCCAATCAGGCCAGATGGAACAGTCAAGAGGTGAGAATTGGGAACTGCTGAACCCTGAGGTGTTGGAGACCACTAGGACCACACCCAACAGTACACAAAGGTGTCCAAGCAATGGCCACCCAGTAATGTTGGGTACCTACGTGGTGTCAGGGTTTGAACTCAGACATTGGCTCAGGTAAAGCCTTTGCCCCGACTTGTTTCTGACATTGGACATTTTAATATATATAGAACAGTTATAGCCTACAACATTTCATTTTGAGTGTTTCTAATGTTTTCCTATGATAAGATTTGGTGTTTCTCTCTTTGATGGGGTTGTTCAGAAATGAAACTGTTTCATTACAACCTGTCAGGTGGCATAAAGTTCTGGGTTTGTTTTTTTTTTCCATTGTGGTGCTATCAACTTTGATCATTTAATAAAATAGGGTCTGCACAACCTCCCCATGATAAAATTTTTCTTCACTTTATTTCTTTGTTTTTATTTACTAGATTATTACTGGTTTATTATAAAAGGAAACCACTCAGGAACAGCCAAATGGGAGAGATGCATAAAGTAAGATGTGTGAAAAGGAACACAGTGCCTCCATGTCCAATTTCAACATATTATCGTTCTAGTTTCTCCATATGATCCACAAACCCAGAAATTCTCTGAATCTTAAACTTTAGGGATTTCTATAAAGGTTTCATTTTATAGAGACACAGTTATTCAAACTATTGAGCATCGGTGATTAGTTCAATCTCCAGCACCTCTCACCTTCCCAGAGGTTGAGTTGGAACTGAAAGACCTTCAACTTTCAACTGCAAGTTTAAGACTTCTGAACTTATGATTGCCTCTCTTTGCTCAGTTTTCCAAAAATCATCTCCTTAAAATAAACTCAGTTTTATTTCCTTTTTTGTTTGTTTTTGTTTGTTTTTTGTTTTTTGTTTTTTTGGGAGGGCCACACCCAGTATCTCACAGAGGTGACTCCTGGCTCTGCACTCAGAAATCACTCCTGGCAGGTTCAGGGAACCATATGTGTATGCTGGGGATTGAACCCTAGTCAGCTACAGATCTGCTATGTGCAAGGCAAACACCCTACTCGTTGTGCTATCACTCTGGCACCAAAATAAACTCAGTTATTTCAGAAAGGTTTAGATTTGGGGTTGGGTGGTGGCGCTAGAGGTAAGGTGTCTGCCTTGCCAATGCTAGCCTACGACGGACCATGGTTCGATCCCCCAGCGTCCGATATGGTCCCCAAGCCAGGAGTGACTTCTGAGTGCATAGCCAGGAGTAACCCCTGAGCATCACCGGGTGTGACCCAAAAACCAAAAAAAAAAAAAAAAAAAAAAAGAAAGGTTTAGATTCAGAATTGTTAAAAGTTATTAACAATAAAAGTTTTTAACAATAAAAGATATTTCTTTATCTTGTCAATTTGGAAGTTTCAAATATTTTAGGTGCTCTGAGCCAGAACTGGAAAGAAA
Organism: Suncus etruscus; assembly: GCF_024139225.1. Lineage (NCBI taxonomy): Eukaryota > Metazoa > Chordata > Mammalia > Eulipotyphla > Soricidae > Suncus > Suncus etruscus. The sequence goes on along the minus strand of NC_064848.1, from coordinate 188,022,594 downwards.
ATTATTTATTTTTATATATTTTATTTTTCTACTAAATTTCAGGTGTGCATCATTATGAATCAGCATTTGTGCTCACTGCGTTAAGTTCATCATCAAAAATTCAGTTCATTTTCCTAAGCATCTTGTATGGAGGCATTTGACATTAGGTAAACATTCCATTCTTCATCCATCTTCCTTTATTTACTTATATCATTATAGAGTCATTAGACTCTCATTTAGCATATTATAATCCATTACAATCATTATTCTTTTGCTGCTCAAATTATCCCATTCTTGGCCAGTGTCTTCAAATGGTTTCTGTGTTCTTTTGACATATTCCACAATTCTTAAGCATTTGCTTTAGTTTTATCTTACTTTGTACTTTCTTTGCATTGGCCCTTTAGTCAGTCTGTCTCTCTACAGAGCCTAAGTCTTCATAGTGGAGAATGATAATTGAAATCAAGAGCTGGGTACAAGGCATGTTCTTTGCTATTGAGCTAGTATTGTTTTCAGGAACTCACAATAGACAGAGCTAAGAAATATTAAAAAAAAAAAAAAACCAGAGTGGATCCAGAAGGATAGTACAGCAGGTAGGACACTTGTCTTGCATACAGCCAACTTAGGTTAAATCCTTGGCACCAACTATAGTCCCCCTGAGCACCACCAGAAGTGGTCCTGAGCACAGAGCCAGGAGTAAGTGCTGAGCATCCCTGGATGTGATCAAAAATCATAAAAGTAATTGATTTTCACAGTCATAAAAATATTTATATGAAGATATATATATATATGGAAGAGGTAAAGGTAGTAGATAGATAGTACATAGCTAGTAAATACATTCACACAATTACTGTTATAATTCTAAATTTACATTAGATATACATGTATATGTGTAAGCTTCTATTATATAAATATAAAACCATATCTTCATGCCACTGATACAATACCAGATTCATTTTGGTCTAATTTTTTCAGTATCTATAAATCCTTTCTCTTATAGAAAGAATCCTGACTCTCATCTTTCATATCATCATTTATCAACTAATTTCGTATCTGAAATTGATCTCCCTTTGCCTAGAGGAAGCACCTCTCTGCCACCACTCATTGATATTAAAGCCATTCACAAAGCAAGATGTTTTCTCCACCTGTAGGGGGATTTTGCTTATTTTTCCTTTTTCTTTATTTTTGTTATCATGGTGCAAAGTCTAAGGGTCACACATGGCTATGGTGTTCACACATTCACACATCACACATTGTGATGCACCAGGGGTTGCACCCTTCTGGTGACACCTATGATCAATCACGAAAGCCATGCTGGAGACAACACTCAGCAACATGAGGAAATGACAAGAATCCACATCACCAGATCCCATTTAATAAATAGCTGTTGAACTGAGTAATTCAGGGAGACCAAAAAAAAAGTGAAGAAGTAAAATGTAGCTTCTTAAACATAATTGCAATCCAAACATTTCATATCTAGTATATAAAGTTTTTGGGGGGACCACACCCAGCAGCGCTCAGGGGTTACTCCTGGTTCTGTGCTCTCACTCCTGTAGGCACAGAGGACCATATGGGATGTCGGGATTTGAACCAATGTTGGTCCTGGGTTGGCCGCTTGCCAGGCAAATGCCCTACCACTGAGCTATCTCTACAGCCCTTTATATAAAGTTTGTTCAGTGAATGAGACCATTGGCTCTAAATCCCATGAGTTCAAGGGAACTTATATGTTCCAAAATACTTAAAATAACGATTGGCATGGAATAGTGTTAATAAATACTTGTATGAATTACAAAGTAAATCATGTGCATGACAGCCTCAAGTAATAAATATACATGGAAATTCCCTCCAAATATCTATTTCCAGATTTTTTTCTAAATTTTTCACAATATTTAAGGAAGTCAGCAAATACATATGAGGGGGGCTGGAGTGTTATAGCAGGTTGAGAGTTTGCCATGTGCATGGCCAACCCAGGTTCTGTCCCCGACATCCCATATAGTCCCCCTAAGCCTGTCAGGAGTGATTCCTGAGCACAGAACCAGAAGTAACCCCTGAGCACTGCTGGGCATGACCCCAAAACAAAAAATAAATACATATGAATCCACATTAGTCAATAGTTATTTTGCTGATGACTTTCACCTAAACAAAACCACAATGAAATAAATACCGATGAAATATTTCCTCCAGTTTGCTCCAATTGTGCAGGGTCAGGAATAACTTAATGCCCTTCCAAACATACCAGCAATTAGGGGTGTGTTCCCAATTTCAAAAGTGGATATGAGAGGACAGCTATCCCAGCCTTAAGCAAATGTCAACGAAATATGTTGCATGTCATCCCAAAAAAGGAAGCTAAACTGCCTTATTAGAAACAATAGCCAACAGGGGGAGATGAGTCTGATGATAGAAAGACCCCACTGGGGAGACCATCTTAGTAGCTCTTTTTTGTTCTCTACTGAGGAGGAAGGAAATGTGGAAGAACCTTAGCAGTATCAAGATCTTTCTTGTCACAGCAGCCCAAAACCATGACGCCACTTGGACTAAGGGGGTTTATCATCTAAGGATGGAAGTGAAGAATGACTCACATGCAATTTAGAAATGCAATCAGGAACCTGCAATTGCTCCACCCAGACCCATTTCTCAGATAACCACCAACCTGAGGGCAACTGCCCTCCCACAGAATGAGCCCAGCAAAGTTAGTTACTAATTAGAAAAAATCATCCAATTATGCCAACCTGCTGAGGCTGGCAAGCCGTATTTCACTCTAGGTAGGCAGAATTCCACCCAGCACATACTTGACAAGTGTCTATAAAAAGGCAAACAAAACCGTTGCGACGAGAAGACACTCCACTCAGGCCTTCACAAACCCAGCTCCGTGACACGTTTGCCCCATACCATGTCTCTTCGACTTTCCAGTGGTTCCAGGAGAGCCTGTCCACGCACCACGGCAGGATCTCTGAGGCTCTCTGCAGGGGGAGCCAGCTTTGGAGCTGGAAATGCATGCGGTGTGCCAGGAATTGGAAGTAGCTTCTCCTGTGCTTTTGGAAGCAGCTCAATGGGGGCAAATGCTGGGGGAAGCAATTCCTGTGCCAGCTTTACTGTAAATGAGGGGGGTCTCCTCTCTGGGAATGAGAAGGTGACCATGCAGAACCTCAATGACCGCTTGGCATCCTACCTGGATAATGTTCGCGCCCTGGAGGAGGCCAATGCTGACCTGGAGCAGAAGATCAAAGGCTGGTATGAGAAATTCGGGCCTGGTTCCTGCCGTGGACTTGATCATGATTACAGCAGATATTTCCCAATAATCGATGATCTTAAGAATCAGGTAAGAAATTCTATTTTACCTTCATTTTTTGTACTTCTATTTTTAAATGCTCTTTTCTCTTTTGCACTGTAAATTAATAAACATTTTTCATTCCTAATAGGGAATGAAGGGGATTTATTTTTAGCATTGAAAAGAAAGCATTAAGTAGATTCAGTAGGTCAATTACATGACCAAAAAAATCACTATCTAGTAGCTATTGATTTTGGTCAAACCCATATCCCAATCTTAAAAAATAAAAGAGGATGCTTTTTTAAATTACTATTGCTTGTGCAAATGACCTTGTAAAATTCCATTTTTCCATCTTCAGATCATTACTTCCACCACCAGCAATGCCAATGCAGTTCTGCAGATTGATAATGCCCGACTGACAGCTGATGATTTCAGGCTCAAGTAAGTCAATTTGTAGAGTGAAAATAATTGCTAGTAATAAATGCAAAGTACTACATTGAATTTAATTCTAAGGTCCTCCTTCCATTAAATATTTCCTATTCTAATTTTAAAAGTGTAAGATTTGGACTTAAATAAAAAATTACTACATTTACTACTACTATAAATATGAACTAGGAACTGTTTTCAAAGTTATTGATACCTTAGTACCTTTTTTGTCAAAACAAACTCTAAATAGATTATTGGTATTATACAATGAAGTTTGACAAATGTATATTTTCCAATTCAGCCACTATAAACTCCCAGTATTATAATTTTATTTAATTATTTGATTTGGGGGTCATAGATAGCAGTATACAGGGATTACTACTGTCTCTGTGCTCAAGAATTACTCCTAGTGATGCTCAGGGGACCATATAGAATGCCAGGGATTGATTCTGTGTTAGTTGCATGCAACTAACTTGTATAGATACATATATAGTATAGTTGCATATACTGGCTTTCTGGCCCCCTGAATTCTAATTTTAATCAGTGATTGGTAACTATTCTCCAAACATGTAACAAATGGACAATTATGAATACCCCCCCTTTTTTTAGAGGCATGGAATTTTGGATAACTCAGTAGTACTCAGGGGCTATTCCTGGCTCAGAAGCGAGCCCTAATGGTGCCTAGGAAACCACAGATGATGCTGGATATTCTAACAAGGGTCATTGGGTTTAAGTGCTTTAACCCCTACACTCTCTCTTCAACCTTCACAAACACTCTTGAAGGTATGAAAATGAGCTGGCTCTCCACCAGAGTGTCGAAGCAGATGTCAATGGATTGCGCAGAGTTCTGGATGAAATAACCCTGTGCAGGACAGACCTGGAGATTCAGTATGAAACCCTGAGTGAGGAGATGAGCTACCTCAAAAAGAACCACAAGGAGGTAAGAGTTTGTTGTCTGTTTACATATTCTTCTCCCTCTGCCAACCAATTCATCTAATGGGAGATAGTGTACTTGACTTTTTTTTTTAGTACCAAATGAGAAATTGGTACTATAATTATAATTCCATAGTAAGAGAGCCTGACCTGAGTGTCTTTAGAGGTGTCAAAGGTTCAAATAGGCTTTCTCACCCCATTTCCCATGGGAAAGCAAAGAATCCTGTTTTCCAGACCAGTCAGGGCTATGAGAGCAATATTGGGCTAGGTAATTATGGCCCAAGTTTAAATGGTACACTTAGAAGATTGCATCTCATAGATAAAATAAATAAATGTACATGAAAGACATTATAAGAAAATAAGATCTAAATATCTGTCAAAAGGTGGCAGATGCAAAACACTAAAATATTTTACTTCCCGTAAACTTATTACATATTCTTCATAGATTATGGCTATTGAAGCAATGAGTGTCTGAAATCAATCTGTTATCCCAAAATGGAAAACTCCAAATAAGCAGTACTTCCAATTTGGTCACAATAAGCAGTAGAGTCAAAACTGAATCATACAGTCACTAAACTACTGTTTGTTTTTTCAGAAAACTTTGCCCTTCAAAGTTATCTTGCTATTTATAAACAGATAAAAGATTTTTTGATTAGTCATGAGGCTTGTAAATAAAGTGTGTAATGTGTTTCTGAGTCATAAAGCTTGTAAATAAAACTATAAGCAGTTTTATTTGGACAGTGAATAGTCTTTCACTATTATTCAAACAAAGTATATAAACTTTGAGACAGAAGGACTTCCAAGCTGGTGTCCATAGTTTAAATATGATTTCTAGTCAATGGCAACTACTCAGTAAAAAGCTGATCAACGCAATTAATTTTTCTAACATTTCATTTACAGGAAAATATGCATCCATCCTTTTTATCTTTTCTATTTTCTGATCAAACAGGGAGTGTTTTCACTAAATCCTCAGAAGAGAGGAACAAATAGTCACCAGGCAGGAAAGAATGTTAGACTCCCTAAAGGAACCCATATAGAGACCATTGCAGTCCCAAGGCATAAACCAGGACTTGGGGTGTGGTTCAGGGAGAGGTTCTGTGCAGAGACAAAATGGAATTCCCTTTTTTATTGTTTCCCCTTTACACTGAGCAAAGATGTCTTGCTCTCCATCCTCTTGGAAACAGACTGGTGGCATCTCAACAGCACACACTTTAAATGGAATAACATAGAACCTTGAATCCAACTTCTATAAAGATACACCATTATCATAGCTAGCATTTATTTAGCGTTTGGATTCCAGGCAGACATGCTAGGTCTTGTGTTATTTTCCAAGTGAGAATATAGAGATTTAAAGATCATCCCTTGTCTGATCAGAAAGAAAGATGAAAAGAACACAAGAATGCAATCTTCACCCAGCCACAGGAAAGGCAGAAGCTGAATATTCTCGAGTTCTCGCTATACTTTCCTATCATATTTACTTAGTAAATGCTTCTGGAGAGATATTACAATGGGTAGGAAGCTTGTTTTGCTCCTGCCAACCCGGGTTAGATTTCCATCATCCCATATGGTCTCCTAAGCAAGACCAGGAGGAATGATTCTTAAGTACAGAGCCAGGAGTAACCCTTGAGCATCACCAGGTGCCTCCTCCTAAAAAAAAAAAAAAATAAATAATAAAAATTAAAAAATGCTTTATAGGCAGACTGGATTCTTCAGAAGATGATCTTCCTTTATTAATTACAAAGAAAACTACCTATACTTCTGTATTGCTGTTTATTTATGATTATTTTGATTATCTAGAATCATTCCAACTCAGTTCAAGTAGAACTTTTGATGGGCTGAGAGAGAAGGACATCAAAGCTGGTGTCGACAGGGACCAAGTATTTGGGAAAGTACCCTAACTTATTCTGAACAGCAGAATTAAATCCAAGAACTGGAGTTGTAGGTGCAGCAATTTGTCCTTTAGGAAACACCTGGAAGAGTACAACTTCAAGAATCAAAGTGCTGTTTAATGAGGCAGCTTAACCATTGTTGAAAGTTCATGTCTCATGCAAGGGGAAAAGCAAGAGTGGTCTGGTCTGGCTGGAATGGTTCTTAAACCGAAGCTCTCGCCGCTCCCGGAGACCCCTCCAAAGACCCTCTATTTCTCAGTGATCCACTTTTCTGCCTCTAGGAAATGCAAGTTCTGCAGTGCGCGGCCGGAGGCAACGTGAACGTGGAGATGAACGCGGCGCCCGGCGTGGACCTCACGGTGCTGCTCAACAACATGCGCGCCGAGTACGAGGACCTGGCCGAGCAGAACCGCAGGGACGCCGAGGCCTGGTTCAACGAGAAGGTGAGTCTGCAGAAGCAAAGCAGGAGCCCGGGCTTTTCCGCCTTTGCCTTCCAGTGGGGTTTGCAAAACTAAACCTTGCTCCCCGGGGTGGCTCTTTTTTGCAGAGCGCTTCGCTGCAGCAACAGATCTCCGAGGATGTAGGAGCCACTACTTCAGCCCGCAATGAACTGACGGAGATGAAGCGCACTCTGCAGACCCTGGAAATCGAACTGCAGTCCCTCTTAGCCACGGTAGGAAAGGCCTCGACTTGAATCTCACCACCTCCTGGGCGAAAGTTTTCAATTACGGGAAGTTAAGATGTCAAAACATTTTCTCTAAGGGCATCAAAGCATTGTAAAGCCCTCCAAGGGTCTTGAGAATAGATCTGTGTCGTTGATTTTCATGCCTGTAATTTTCAAACAATGCTAGTATCCCACCCCCAAGAAATCTTTTGAGCTGCGGTAACTACTTTTCAGTGGGAGATCTGTGACATCTACAGTGAGTTAAGGAGAGAGGGGAAGTCTCATTTTATCTATTTTATTTATTGTTCATTCAGCATATTTCCTTGTTTGTTATTTATGATTTAATTAATTGTTTTTATTTAATCACTGATTGCTTTATTTAAATAAACATCGTGGTTACAGTTGTTCATGATAGAGTTTCAATAATAGAATGTACACACCAACCTTCAACAGTGCATATTTCCATCATCAATGTCCCCAGTTTCCCTCCCATCCTCTCCCTTTCTTGACTCTGAGGCAGACATTTCACTTCTCTCTGTGTGTCTCTGTCTCTGTCTGTCTCTTTGTCTCTGCTGTCTGTGTCTGTCTGTCTCTGTCTCTATCTGTATTTCTCTTTCTCTATCCTCTCCCCATTTTTTTCCTTTTAGACACTGGGGATAGCATGTCTTATAACAACCTTCTGCTTCTCTGTCCGGACACTCACTTGGGTCTCTGCTGTTTCCTGGTAGAAACACTCTCTGGAGTGCTCCCTCACCGAGACGGAAGGCAACTACTGCACGCAGCTGGCACAGATCCAGGCACAGATCGGCGCCCTGGAGGAGCAGCTGCACCAGGTCAGAACCGAAACCGAAGGCCAGAAGCTGGAGTACGAGCAGCTGCTGGACATTAAGGTGCACCTGGAAAAAGAAATTGAGACCTACTGCCTCCTGATCGGTGGAGACGATGGGTAAGTAATTGATGGGAGCAGTGTCATTTCCTAAAATCTCTGTACAGCTTAGATCTACAGGCAATAAATGTAAACTGGTAGAATTTGGAGATGGTGAATACTAAATAGTAAACATACTATTGGATTTAAGTCCACGCTAGCCATATCTTTCAAAATCCAAATGGAACAAACTGTGTATGTAAGGTCTTAAAGAATAAAGGTCTGGATGTTAAGGCATAGCCTTTCTTTGCCCGCTGTATTTCAACTGTGTCATCTGCGAAAATTATTCTCAGCCCAAAGTGAGAGAACATGGTTTCATGAAACTAGAAGTGAAGGATTCTCTCTTGAGTGTTTGGTTGTGTTTGTTGTGTTTTCAATATTATATATTTCTAGGGCTTGCAAGACTGGAAGTTACAAGTCTAAAGATTATGGATCTGGAAACATGGGCAGTCAACTCAAAGGTAATTCAACTAAAAATCTGTTTTTATGCTATGCTTCTTCATTGTCAACTACTTTCTTGTTGTTTTTTAATATATATATACATATATATATTCCCAGGATTTAATAAGAAAAGACATCATAAACATTGATAGCAGCTATCAGCCCATGCTAGATGGCTAACTTCAGTAATGTTTGCTCATTTTTAAAGCAAGGATGTCACCATAGTTTTAGCTAATCAGGAAATTTAAAAAATGAAGCTAAGTATGTGTACATACTGCCTAGTCATCCTCTACTAACTTACTATTATTCCTGTAATCTCTATATGTCCTTGTCTTTTTGTTCACATATTTATTATAGCAAAATAAATACACAGAACATAAAATTTACCAGCTTAGTTATTTTAAGTATAGAGTTTGGTGACATTAAATACAATGATAGTGTTTTGAAACTATCAGTACATTTATCTTTAAAACTCTTTTCATCTTACAAAGTCGAAAATATGTGTCTCTTAAATAACAGCTCACTGTTCTTTTCCCCTCTTCCCAGCCCCTGGCAATCACCATTATATTTTAGTTCTAGAGAAATCTGACTATTCTAGTGACTTGTATAAGTGGAACTTACAATATATTTTTTGTGACTTATTTGTTTCACTGAGCATAACAGCCTCAAGATTCTTCTCTGTTGTGGCATGTGTTCAAATGTGCTTCCTTTTTAAAGTTGAGTCAGAGTGATAGTACAGCAGGTTGGGTGTTTCCCTTGCACAAGATCAATCTGGGTTTGATCCCCAGCATCCCATATGATCCCCTGAGCCTTCCAGGAGTAGCTTCTGAGCACTGCTGGGTATGGCCAAAAACTAAATAATATTCCACTTGAGTGTGTCAATAGGTGCATGATATTTTATTTCTTATAGATTCATTGATTAAAATGTGAATTGCTTCCACATTTTAAGTATTATGTCTATATTCTCCTTATTCAAGCTCTTTAAAATCTTCTTTTAAATCTCAATTTTTAGATCCCATCAAAGCCATCGTGGTTAAGAAAGTTCTGGAAGAGGTAGACCAGCGCAGCAAAATCCTCACCACCAGGCTCCATTCCCTGGAAGAGAAATCTCAAGGCAATTAACTTGAGATGTGGAAGAGAATATAAACTAGATAATCTCTAAGAATTGAAAGCATAATAGATCTATCTATCTGGGGGAAATCTTTAAAATGTCTATCCTATTGTCTTTCTGTTACTGAAATATTATCTCTCTCTAAGCAAGTAATGACAGCATCTTCCCATTTATTCCTCTGAAAGAATGGCTCAGATGAATCCCATGATATGTTGAATTACCTACAGAAAATGTTGCCAGTTCTTGTGTTCAATAAACCTTCTTCCTTTAGCAAGTTATTATTGGTGGTATTGTCTTTTCTTTAAAATGTGTATGGCAATTGGGAACTTTGGTGGCAGTAAATGGGCACTGCTGAAGGGATATGTGTTGGAGCATTGTATGACTGATACTCAATCATAAGCAACTTTGTAACTGTGAAAAAGATGTGTGTGACACACATATGTGAAAGCCTAACTAACCATTAAATTATATAATTATTAATAAATCATTTTAAATGAAAATGATTAAAAATTATGCCATCACAGCTTCTATGCATATTTCTGAATTCAACATAAGACAAAGTCAAAAGAAATAAAAAACCTGACTTAACTTCCAAAGCTTCCATACTCTAACATCATAAATCTCTTCCCTTCATCATAGCTTCAATGGATGTATTTCAAATTCATGTGTAAAATGGGTTAGTAACAGTTCTCTCTCAAATATTTATTGAAATATTAAACAAATTAATTGATGTAAAGTGCACTTATGGAGTAAGCATTCAATAAAAACTGGCTCCTTTTATACTAAGTATTTAAATTATATTCAAATCTCACTTCCCTTTTGAAAATATCTTTACATTCTGTTCCAAATATAAGGCAGGTTAAAACTAAAGTTCTAGCTCAGAATTTAAAATAATCAGCCATCTTCATCCTTAGTAAACATAAATCAATTCAGATTAACTAAAATCTAAGTAAAACTTAATAAAAAGAAATAAATTCAGATTCACTAAAAAAAGTTTAATTTAATTTTACTTTTAATTTAATTTAATTTTAATTAATTTTAATTAATACTTTTTGAATGAACTGTCCGCATTATAATCTACCTATGGAAATTCACTTTTAGGATCTATATGAAGATATGAAACTAAAACATGATGAGGCTTGCTTTTGAACATGTATCTTGAACATGTATATCACTTGCTTTTCTCTCTGTTTCTTTGCTGCCCATGTTCTCTCTTAAACACATTTCCCCTTATTCTCTCCTCTCACATCTTTCTTGAGTTTCAGTAAGATAAAACTACTTTGCTTCACTAAAAAAAAAATGATAAGGTCCTTAAAGTTGCTATAATTATCTTTGAATTATTTGTATATCTTCAAATGCAATCTTGGAGCTCTTTAAAGTAAAAAATAGTGTCTCTTATAAGATTATGTGCAACAAAATATATAAAGCCTAATTATGTCCCTCGAAAGTTTATGTGAAACCAAAATATTAGAATCCCAGAGGAAAAATTTTTGGAAATATGATTATTCAGATGCTAAGGCCACCTATATTGTTCTTCCCACCTCTCATAAAATCCTACTCGATTAGAATAATGCTTCCAAAACTGTATACATGCATCAAAATTCTATACACCTATAAAGGGGTGGATTTTTATGTACATATGAGTTAGAGGTGGATTGAAGTTGCTTCATCTCAGGTGCAGATAATCAGGACCATCCTGGGAGCAGCTGGCAGTGGTGCTGGTAAAAGGGCCACCTCTCAAATCCAGTCGCTATGCACCTCAAGCTTCAGCTCCTCTTGGCCCTCCCCCTTCTTTTTTGTTTTTTGGGCCACAACTGGCAGTGCTCAGAGGTTACTCCTGGCTCTGTGCTCAGAAGTCACTCCTGGCAGGCTCTGGGGACCATATGGGATGCCAGGGATCGAACCTGGATCTGTCTCAGGTCAGCTGCATGCAAGGAAAACTCCCTACCACTATATTATAGCTCTGCCCAAGATGTAAACTTCTTGATGTTGTTGAACTCTAATCCCCTATGTGGCTCTGGATGGTTCCAGATACAACCTTAGGGCCATTCAACAGCTCTACAGTCTTGAACGTGAGTGCTTCTGATCTTCATGTCCCAATTTGGTCAGCAGAAAGCTGACCCCTCTCATCCCCAGCATCTGGACTAGAGGTACCAAGCACTCATTGAGAAGCAAGTGCTCATGGGCTGATGCTTATCTTCAGAACTGTTTTCCTCTTTCCAGATTGTGACTTTCCAAGCAAAGGTGCAGGATGCCAGGCTATTCCCCAGGCAGCATGCTACAGTGCTGCTCAGGATCCTCCCTGGGGTTGAAAATGGGAATCTGATCTCCATCTCACACATCAAAGAGTTTACAGTTCCTGTCTAAGGAGCAGAAACCTGCCATGCTGGTCCATGTGGGTGTCATGAATCATACTACCATGGGAAGTGTCTATAATGTTCATTACTGACATCATGGCCATGGTGTCCACAGTTCTGTGTTTAGGGCAATGTGGATCTTGGTAGTATCTCGGAACTCCTCTTCTATTGGGCAGCAATTTTTTACTGTCTTTATCTGATGCCTTCAAACATTTGTGCTTACATGAAGCATCTCTTTGTTGTTGTGGGGCTGTTCCTGTTGAAAGAGGGAGTAGTGAACGAGGAAGCTTCAGTATCCTCTTGCCAGTTGCCAAGAATGGCTCTATTTTTTTCTAATTTTTATTAAAACGCAGTTACTTACCAAATTGTTCATAATATATTCTTGCCTTGCTTTAAATGCTCAGACATCAATCCTATCACCTTTGGGACCTCTTCACTAATGTCCCCAATCTCCCACCCATCACCATAACCTGCCTTCATGCAGGCACAAATTTACTTCACATTGCTTGCTACAATACAAAGAATTGTAAAACTTCAGATCAATACAGGTCAATCTGAAATGATTGTTATATCTCTCCATGTAACATGCTACTAAATTCAGTGTCTAAAGATTTACTAGACTGTGTTGGTGCTAGTTGAGCTTTCTGTGTGACTGTTTGGGTTCACTGAGCTTGGTAAATTAGTATAAACCTCTCCCTTCAGATTTTCTGTGATTCTACTGAGATGACACTACTATAAAATATTGAGGTGTTCTGTGATTATGTGTGGCCATGCAGTTCAGAACTGATAGATCTAAAACAGATTGGTGGCTAGGCAGTTTGATAAAGTTAAGTCACTGTCTGAGCCATTTCTGTTGAAAGGTGTCATGAGTGGCATTGGTATGCTATATAGTTCATGCAGAAAGAAGAACATCTACCTCCCTTTCTGAAAATGTCACAGAGGTATCAGCCAGGACCAAATTACCTGGGAAATATTAGCAGTCATTATTTTCTTTTGGAGTTTGATGAAAGAGGAGGGCCATTTTTCTGCCTAGATTAAGATAGCAGTGATGGAAAAGGGATGCTGGGGTTTCAGGTGGGGAGAGGAGTGTGGCTTGCCCTAATCCATTTCAAGAGAAAGCACCCAGAATTTTCATCCCTTAACCTAATTTAACATAAGATAATTTGCTGCTCATAGTATTTGTTTTCAGTCACAAAGCTGGGCAAGTTCTATTTGAGGGTATTGGGGGGTGGCATTGGGCTGCTATAGTTTATTAAATAAAAATAAGGAAATCTTCCCTTTTCCTTTCTGAGAATGCCACAGACGTATCAGTCAGGACCTGACTACCTATGAAGTATCGGTGGTCATTATTTTCTTTTAGAGCTTGATGTAGAAGCAGGGAAGTGGCTCGATTTTCATTGTTTCTCTGATCTGTTCTAAACACCTCTACAAATTTCAGAACTCCTTATCCTCTCATTCCTCCCATTCTCTTTTACTTCCTTCCCTTCTTTCTTCTCCTCCCTGCTCTCTCACTGAGTCGGTCAGTCCATAGGTTCCCAAGGCCATACCTTAAAAAAATGGATAAATTATTCCACAGGCTTTGGGCAGATTCACAGGAGGCCAGAAGATAACAAGCTGCTCCAAGGTAAATGGTTAAGTGAGTTAACCCAAAGATCTAAAATAAGCAGAAACTTCTAAGGAAGAGAACTGTACCAACAACCTAATTGAAAATACAGGATCTTGTCTTAGCAATACAGGATTATTATCTTGTCTTAGTCTTATCTTAGAAACTTGAAAGGGCCCTAAATTAATAGAACATCTGTGGGGAGCTCATGGTAATCCTCTAATACTTTATAATAGCCCTATCAGCTTGATTAGAAACACAGACTCAATTTTCCTCCCAAAATTCTTACACAATGAGCCAGAATCTTAACTTAGTTCTATGCTAAGTTCTTCCCAGTAGGGAATACCTTTCTCCTCTGTGATTTGTTTCAATAAAACATCTGTATCTGTTTTCAACTCTGAGTCTGGGATAGTTATTATTCATGTTTCTGTGCTCAAAAATAATGAAGGATCTGGTTATCAACAACTATTATAGAGACCCGCCTTCCTTGAATACATGATGGGTGCTCAGAGACCATGTATGCTGGGACAGGAGTGGAATCAAGCCAGGACCCCACAAAGGTGAAGCTTATGTTCTACCACTAAAGCCAAACTTTCTCTTAAAATACTTTGTGCTGTTTTCTTTGATTGGTGCAAACCCCTGAGCGTCACCAGGTGTGGCGGAAGGAAGGAAGGAAGGAAGGAAGGAAGGAAGGAAGGAAGGAAGGAAGGAAGGAAGGAAGGAAGGAAGGAAGGAAGGAAGGAAGGGAGGAAGGGAGGAAGGGAGGAAGGGAGGGAGGGAGGGAGGGAGGGAGGGAGGGAGGGAGGGAGGAAGGGAGGAAGGGAGGAAGGGAGGGAGGGAGGAAGGGAGGGAGGAAGGGAGGGAGGGAGGGAGGGAGGGAGGAAAGGAGGAAGGGTGGGAGGAAGGGAGGAAGGGTGGGAGGAAGGGAGGAAGGGTGGGAGGAAGGGAGGGGGGAGGGAGGGGAGGGAGGAAGATGGAGGGGGAGGGAGGAAGAGGGAGGAGGAAGGAGGAAAGGAAGGGGAAGGGAGGGAGGAAGAGAAGAAAGGGAGGGAGGAGGAGGAGGAGGGAGGAAGGGAGAGAGAGAAAGAGAAGAGAGGAAGGAAGGAAGGAAGGAAGGAAGGAAGGAAGGAAGGAAGGAAGGAAGGAAGGAAGGAAGGAAGGAAGGAAGGAAGGAAGGAAGGAAGGAAGGAGGGAGGGAGGGAGGGAGGGAGGGAGGGAGGGAGGGAGAGAAGAGAAGAAAGAAAGAAAGAAGAAAGAAAGAAAGAAAGAAAGAAAGAGAAAGAAAGAAAGAAAGAAAGAAAGAAAGAAAGAAAGAAAGAAAGAAAGAAAGAAAGAAAGAAAGAAAGAAAGAAAGAAAGAAAGAAAGAAAGAAAGAAAGAAAGAAAGAAAGAAAGAAAGAAAGAAAGAAAGAAAGAAAGAAAGAAAGAAAGAAAGAAAGAAAGAAAGAAAGAAAAGAAAGAAAGAAAAAGAAAACTTTGGCATGGATGTCATTAAAGACTTGCCAGAGACACAGCAATTAAGGTCCTTACTTCACATGTGATTAAACTTGACTCAATCCCCAGCACCTTGTAGTGTCCTCTTAGCACAAAACCACGAGTAAGTCCTGAGTACTGTTGAGTATTGTCCAGCCCTCCATAAAAAGGAAAAGAAAAATGAAAACTAAAGTGTATCATGCATACAGCAAGGACATAGTTCCCTGCATGTGATATTTAATGTTATCCCATACCCACAATACATTCTCAGCAAAGACCTGGGTAATGCAATAAGAGATGGAATACCAGTCCCAATGAAACATAAGTTGTTGCAAAGCTATGAAATGCCCTCCCAGCCATTGTGCTGTTTGTTATAATTCACCCCACACTCTGTTCTAAATCTTCATCCAGCTGCACCTGCTGTTTTCACAAGAAATAAGATTCCTAGGTCCAATTGGCTATATAGTTATGAGTCTGTCCTGCCATATGCAGGGCTTGGATGGCCTCTGCAGCGATTGCTGTTATGGCAATAAATCCAATCATGACAGCAAACAAACTATCTTGGCACCAAACAACTATCTAATGAATCACTTGATTTTCTTTACCAAGCAGTCTATCACATACAAACACATACACAAAACCCCCAACAATGGTGATTCCTCCCAAGGTCTGGTCATGGTAACCAGCAGCGATACATGAGACTAAGTTCTGATAATTACTAGAGATTAAAACATAGGGTTAACACTTAAAATTTGAGGTTAACTTAAGCTAATATGCATGTACATGGAAATGTAAAAAATACTATGCCTCTAAGGTTTGAGTTACATAAGTTTTATGGCTTTAGATTGCCTTGTGTGCTGTTAAGAAATATTATAATGTGTTACAATCTGGGGACTTGAGGGACAAAGTAATTGTACATAGATTCTGTTTTATTTATCTTAATGTTCTTTGGCTAAAAGTTCAAAGTTAAAATATCAGCAAGGGAGGGGCCGGGTAGGTGGCGCTGGAGGTAAGGTGTCTGCCTTGCAAGCGCTAGCCAAGGAGGGACCACGGTTCGATCCCCCGGCGTCCCATATGGTCCCCCCAAGCCAGGGGCGATTTCTGAGCACATAGCCAGGAGTAACCCCTGAGCATCAAACGGGTGTGGCCCAAAAACCAAAAAAAAAAAAAAACCAAAAAAAAAAAAAAATATCAGCAAGGGGACTTCTTCTGAGAATTATGTTATGGGTGATTGTCCTTCCACTGTAACTTTACCTTGTCCTCTTTCTTTGCATCTTTGTTCTCATAATTAAAAATTAAAAAAATTAAAAATACATAGGTTCAAAAGCAACTGAAGTGTTACAAGTATATAGTTTTTATTCTTTACAAGTAATGTAACAAGCAGAATGATTAAAATAAGTTGTTTCAGTAGCCAAGACATAAGGCATTTTTACACAGGCTGAATATAAAAACTAGCATTGTATACAAAATAATAATGGACCATATTAATTTTGTTTCCTGAGATATTTCCTTACTACAAAGGATGCAATGCAACAGGGATTTTCTATAAATCACATGGTTCTGGCCCTATTGTTATTTTGTTTTAAAATAACATGTTAAAACTTTCCCTCTAAGCCCTCTACATTAAGACCAATAGAGAGGATATGCACATACTGTTTATAATAAATCTGCTGGCATAATGGACTATCTGACTTGTGATCTTCCATGGCCTTAAAAGTCATAAGAGAATAGGCCAAGAACAATCCCATAAGCACTTTCCACCACTAAGAGGCAAAATGTGTGCCCAAAACTGTGTTTTCAGGGGCACATAAGGTGACTGCCAAAGGCAGAGGGCTCAGGTGTCATATCCCAGTGTCAGATTTATTTCTTTTCCTTACTCACCAGGGTGGGATGTTCCCTCTTTTGCCCATGGCCCTGTCATGTGAATTGAATCAATAGTAAACACTGGGGTCCCAGTCCACTATTTCACTAATGGAGGATGAGGAATATATGCCCAATTAGTATAATTTCCTCCACTTACCGCCAAAGTTCAGGATAGCACTGCAAACATGGCCAGAAATAAATTTTCAGATGAATGGGGTACCTTGTGTATCATCAGGACCTTCTCTCCTTGCCGTTCTTTTTTCATATCCTTGTGTGTCCTTTCAGGGCCAGACAACCCCAAGAAGAACCCATATTGGCATGATACAGTGGTCCTCAAACTTTTTAAACCGGGGGCCAGTAAACTGTCCCTCAGACCACTGAAGAGCCAGACTATAGTAAAAACAAAAACTATGAACAAATTCCTATGTTGCATTGCATATATCTTATTTTGAAGTGAAGAAACAAAACAGAAAAAATACAGTATGTGGCCCACGGGCCATAGATTGAGGACCACTGATCTAGAATGACAGAAGCATATTCTCTCCTTATTACCACAGCCTCAACTGCCTGCCATTCATCAGTTCCTAGGACTCAAACCCATACAAGGGTATATTTCTTGTTCACTGCTGAAGAAAAACATTTAGCTGCACGAGTCCTGAGCTCCCCTATTTGTAAATTCAAAATGTTCAAGGTGAAAAGAATTGTATGTAGAGTTTCCGGTATTAGTCTCCTTCTCCCTTAAACCCCCCTTTTTAATTTTGTATTAAAGACTGCATAAAAGATTTCAGTATCTGATGAGCACATTCTACAATTGCCTGCCCCTGTGGGCAGTAGGGAATACCTGTTTGGTGTAATATTTGTCTTGACAAAATTCCTTAAATTTGTGAGACTTGGGGCCGGGAAGGAGGCGCTAGAGGTAAGGTGTCTGCCTTACAAGCGCTAGCGTAGGACGGACTGCGGTTCGATCCCCCGGCGTCCCATATGGTCTCCCCAAGCCAGGGGCGATTTCTGAGCTCATAGCCAGGAGTAACCCCTGAGCGTCAAACGGGTGTGGCCCAAAAACCAAAAAAAAAAAAAAATTGTGAGACTTATAGACTAGACCATTATCTGTTTTCACATCTACAGGGAGCCCCATAACTTCGAAGGTGATTAGTATGTGCTTGTGCATATAGGAAGTCTGAGGTGGAACCCACACAAAGCCAGTAAAGAAAAGGTGTCTGTGGTAACATGTAGGAATATAAAGTGGGGAGTAGAGGAAAATGAGTGGCATCCATTAGCCAAATATAATTTGGGTATAAGCCTCATAGATTTGCACCAGCAGAAATAGATCTACACATGAAGGACACACACTCAGGACAGCATTGGATAATAATAGTACTCTGATGAGCAGAATGCAGGTGAGTAGCATTCGAATTAGAATTAGTAACATCTGGCCCCTCCCCTGCCCATGTCGGTGAGGTTTCCCGGGTCATTGAACAAGTCTCCTTCAGGTTCCTGTTCGGGCACTAGTTGTGAATCTCTATTGGATTTGGGGTCTGGGATGCGGCTGTATACAAACCAGATGGGACACTATCATGTCCAATATTCAGCAATTTATTTAAAAGCAAGTGCTCAATGTATATATTCTCAGCACAGTAGTCTACTAATTAACTAGGACATCTGGTCTTTTTGTTTAATTTCCCCTGTCCCCTGGGAACACAAGTCAAGGCATGCAAGCTCACTTTCCCACAATATTTTGCCCATAATTTTCCCAGATATTATGCCTGGCATCCTCCCTTCCCAACCTCTTGCAACGCTGCACACCATCTGTTGTTTTCATCAAAGGCTTTCCTTCAGAACAGCAAGTGTTTCCACATGGACAAGGCTTCATGGACAAGGTTGTTCAGAGGCAAGGGGACCAATGCCAACAGTGAGCAACTTTGTAAAGCACAGTGTTTAAAATAAAGAAATTTATTAAAACTTTAAAAAAAAAAACAGAAGAGGTTAGCGAATATCAAATCCTTGTCAGACTTCTCCAATAAAACCTAATATGATTCTCATAATTAGAATGCGATATGGCTGATCAGTTCATTCCTTTTGTTTTTGGTCTTTTTTTCTTTTCTTTTATGCTTGTTCATTTGTTTTCGTTTCTATTTGCAGGGGAAGCAGTGAGAGACATACCCAATCAGGGTTGATATAGGTAGTCAAAAGTCATCAAAAAAACTGACTATGTCCAGATTCATTTATAAAATGAAAGAGGCATAAGAAATCCTTTAGATTCTTTGAGAATTATAACAACTTTTTTTCACATAGTGTATCTAAAAGTAAATTTGGTAGATAACAAATGAGTGATAACAACATTTATTAAATTAAAAATATTAAATTATCAAGGCCAGAGTGATAGCACAATAGGTAAAACATTTGCCTTAACCAACTGGGGTTCGATTCTCAGCATCCCTATTGGTTCCCCATGTCAGAAGTTAATTCTAAGCATAGATCCTGGGCTTTGCCGAATGTGGCCCTAAAGCAAAAAAAAAAAAAAAAAATTAAAGTATTAAATTCTCATTCTAAGAAACTGTTTATCATCTCCTTCACCAATCCCTCTATGTTTCTGTCTCTCTCACTGTCTCTCTCTCTCTCTCTCTCTCTCACACACACACACACACACACACACACACACACACACACAATTATCATACTTGCATGCATATACATGATTCTTTTCATCAGAAAAGAATTACTATCATAAGACACTAATGGTAATGCTTAAATATGACAAAGAAACAGAATTTAAAAAAAAAATACTTTCCTGTGTGTGCAAAACTAAACATCAGGCTGTCCATGTTTTTCACCCCTAATCTTCATATCTTCATGCCCCTCAGTGGTAACACAGTTCCACCTAACAACTCCTCACAATTCTGTGTCCAGGGCTTCACAGAGACTCTCCTGAGAGCAACCACCATGGGAGGATGTGTCAACAATGAACCACTTCAAGTGAAGTAAGTATGGGTAAGAGCCAAGATTCTAGGATAGTCCTGGGAATTCCACCCACAAAAAGTAGCCCACAAAGGAAACTTTATCTTTCAACTTCAGTTTCCTTCTCTGAAGTCCTATGATCAGCTCTCACCATGCCAGCATCACTAAATTACAATGATAGGTACAACTCTGACTGAAAACTGTGAATGTGACCCAGCTGGCACATAGCCACAGCAACAAGTACCACCGTGTAAATTGAAGGAGAGACCAATGAGAAAAGGCTGTCTTGCTGAGGGAGGGTGGTTTTAGGGATTCTGGTCCCCAAATGTCAGCCATTCTACACCTCCTGTAGAGTTGGTGGCTTTCCCAGATGAAAAAGTATTTCATAAACAATACACTGATTCAAAAATCAGAACCCAGAGATGTGGATCAACCAAAGATGAAAGCAAGCATTATTCAAATAGAGGATGTTGAACAATGGATGAGGCAAACAGGAAATCTCCTTCTGGAGACTCTTCTTTATGAGTAATCATTTTGTGGCATTTTTTTTTCAATTTCAAAAAATACTATTAAAAAATAGGTGAAACTCACATCACAAAGAATGAGAACAATCGGTGCTGGCGGGGATGTGGAGAGAAAGGAACTCTTATCCACTGCTGGTGGGAATGCGTCTAGTCCAACCTCTATGGAAAGCAATATGGAGATTCCTCCAAAATCTGGAAATTGAGCTCTCATTTGACCCAGCTATTCCACTCCTAGGAATATACCCTAGGAACACAAGAATACAATACAAAAACCCCTTCCTCACACCTATATTTATTGCAGCACTATTCACAATAGCCAGGCTCTGGAAACAACCAAGATGCCCTTCAACAGACGAATGGCTAAAGAATAGATGGTACATATACACAATGGAATATTATGCAGCCGTCAGGAGAGATGAAGTCATGAAATTTTCCTATACATGGATGTACATGGAATCTATCATGCTGAGTAAAATAAGTCAAAGGGAGAGAGAGAGAGACACAGAATAGTCTCACTCATCTATGGGTTTTAAGAAAAATAAAAGTCATCTTTGTGGGGCCGGGCGGTGGCGCTAAAGGTAAGGTGCCTGCCTTGCCTGCGCTAGCCTTGGACGGACCGCAGTTCGATCCCCCGGCATCCCATATGGTCCCCCAAGCCAGGAGCAACTTCTGAGCACATAGCCAGGAGTAACCCCTGAGCATTACCGGGTGTGGCCCAAAAACCAAAAAAAAAAAAAAAAAAAAGTCATCTTTGCAACAATCCTCAGAGATAATGAGAGGAGGGCTGGAACTTCCAGCTCACTTCATAAAGCTCACCACAAAAAGTGGTGAGTGCAGTTATAGAAATAACTACACTGAGAACTACCATAATCATGTGAATGAATGAGGGAACTGGAAAGCCTGTCTAGAGTACAGGTGGGGGTGGTGTGGGATGGAGGGAGATTTGGGACATTGGTGGTGGGAATGTTGCACTGGTGAAGGGGGGGTGTTCTTTACAAGTCTAAAACCTAATCACAATCATATTTGTAATCAAGATGTTTAAATAAAGAAAAAAATTCAGGGGCCGGCGAGGTGGCGCTAGAGGTAAGGTGTCTGCCTTGCAAGCGCTAGCCAAGGAAAGGACCACGGTTTGATCCCCCCGGCGTGCCATATGGTCCCCCCAAGCCAGGGGCAATTTCTGAGCTCGTAGCCAGGAATAACACCTGAGCGTCAAACGGGTGTGGCCCAAAAAAATAATCAAAAAAATAGGTGAAACTGTGCTTTTTATTTCCAGAAAGTAATTGTTACTAGCAATAAAAAAAAATAAAAAAAAACATTTTTGGTATGTGTTTGGTTTAGGGGGGGTCCACAAATTCCAGTGCTCAAGGCTTATTCTTGACTCTGCTCAGTGATTAATCCTGGCGATACTTAAGGGAACATATATGGTACCAAGGATCAAACCTGGGTTGGATATATATATATATATATATATATATATATATATATATATATATATATATATATGCATCATGGTCATCATCATTTGTGTAATGCCCAATGGCTACATACTTGATTGTGGTGTTCACAGGCTTCCTGGAACCACTCCCTGCACCACTCCCTGGCTCTAGACTGAACTCAAGGACCCCAATGTGCCTATAATGCAGAGATTCTACCCTGCGCCATCCCTGCCCACCCCTAAACTGTTTTCAAATGGTCAAGGATATAATGGTCATTGCTTACATTGATTTATCATTCAAATCAAAAGCTATAATCAGTTCGAAGGGCTATTATTTCCCTCGAGTTGTTGGCAAGTTTTTCCTTTTAATCATTTCACACTTGCTACATGCTAATTATTGCTCCTGGTCCTTTACAAAAATAAGTCAATGAGTCCTTAGGATAACCCTGTGAAGGTGGAACTATCATTTTTATTTTATAGAAGTGCACCAAATTACAGAGAGTTGGGGTCAAGTGTAACAGCATTGTACAGCTAGGAAAGAACCTGATAACAACTGGGGAGCTGGAAGAACAGAAATGTGACTTCGGGTCTCTTTAAGCAACAAACCTGTGACTCTTGGGAACTTGAACATATTTCCTTCAAAAAAAAAAGATAACATTATTAACAGTCATGAAGTTCCATGACTGAATAGTTTAACTACATGTAGCTGAACTGAAAATTGAAAGTGTTCTCCTTGGATTACAGAGTAAAGGGCTCAATGAGCATCTTCATTAAAGAAGAGACACCTTACCAAATAACATCGCCCCTCAAGAATGACTTCAGCACCCATCCAATGTCTTCTATATTGATTCCCTGAGGTGGAGGTGCTGAGGAATTGGAGAGATTGGGTGGTTTGGAGTCAGCGCAGGTCTTAGGCAGCTGATGGAGGTCATCAGCTGAAGGAGGTCCTAGTTCATCTGCAAAGTGAGAGTCAGAGCTTCTGGTGCTGAGAACTGGGTACTGTTGCCAGGTGGAAGGAAACACAGAAAAGATGGGGTGAAATTCTAGGACCCACATCCATATAACTGAGTCTCTAACTAGGGCAGCTGTTTGAAAGCCAGGGAAGATGAAAAATGAGGCATCAGCAAATCAGACACTACAATTAGGTCAAGCATTGGGACAGTAAATAATGGCTATTGTTTCTAGCTAAGAAAAAACATGATTTTCCAATGTAAGAAAAATTCAAAAAAGAAGACTTCTGGGATCATATTAAACTCACTAGACATTATATACACATTTTTGAAGGTTAAGAACCATGACTATTTTTTGGCTTGTTGTTTTTTGTTTGGGTTTGGGACCACACCCAGCAGTGCTTAAGGGTTACTCGTGGCTCTTTGTTCAGGAGTCATTTCTAGCAGTGCTTGAGGGACTATATGGGATGCCAGGGATTGAACCTAGGTCGGCCTCATGCAAGGCAAAAGCCTGTCCACTGTGCTATCACTTCAGCCCAAAGAACAATGATGTTTTAGTTTTAATCCCTAGTTTTCTAGGAAATGTCCAATAAAATTTGATTAAAGCCAACTTATGACTGACAGTCAAGTAAATGTGTGCTGCATAACAAGATAAATGAGACAATGGTGAATTATTGAATACTAAATAGAAAATAAAATATATAATAATTGATAACTGCAGGTAGATTAAGTGAATAATAATAGAATAAAAAGTAAGTAGAGTAACGTAGTATAATGGAGTAATGAGTAATAAATGAGTGTAATAGAATGTAATAAAGTAAGAGTAATGGCAGATGAATAAAACAACAGCACCGAGTATTACTGTTATATTCATCATAAACAGCTCAATGAATTTGAATTAACATTTTTATACAAATATATGAACACTAAAGAAGATAGGCATGGACTTTATACTTTCCCAAAATAAATTTCTCCAAAACTAAAAAATTCCCACCTCTATGCTAGAGATCGCACAGCAGGTAAGGACCTGCCTTGTACACACCTGATTCGGGATCAATCCCTGGCACTTTATATGATCCCCTGAGCCCCACCAGGGGGCTGACTCTGAGTTCAGAGTGGGGAGTAAGCCCTGAGTGTCAGCAACACCCTCACACACACCCCAAAAAAAAAAAAAAAAAAAAAAGAACCTCAAAACAATCATTTCAACCACTGACTGACTATTTTTTTAAGTGTAGGGGTATAGTTCTTTTTTTTCTTTTATCCAAAGAGGTATAGTTCTATTGAAAGAAATATAGAGATGGATGTGTGTGTGTGTGTGAGAGAGAGAGAGAGAGAGAGAGAGAGAGAGAGAGAGAGAGAGAGAGAGAGAGAGAGAGAGAGAGAGAGAGAGAGAGAGAGAGAGAGATTCAAGTGAGAACATGTGCTCCTCCAGAGGGGAAAAGCTGGGAAATCTAATTTTAAAAAGTCTTGTAGCTCAGCAGAAAATGTAATTCCACTTTATTCAGACAGATCTTTGCATCCAACGCCAAAACACACAAAGCAATGAGGAGAGTTTTGGGTGTTTTTTTTATCTTGTCAATGAATTAAGCACGCAAATGTCTAGGATTTCTGCTGAAACTACACTAATTGTTCCCAGCCCCAGGTGCTGGAGCCTCCAGTCTGGTCCCTGTCTTTCCTGCATAGGCCCAGGTAGGAAAGTAAGTAGGGGCTCCTGGGTCTTTGGAGCAGGATAATGCAAGCTGGGCTGGACATACTACCATACCTGGACAGAGATAAACTGCACCCTAAGTCGAGGCTGCTTGGAAGGTCAAGCAAGAGGCAGCGTGTGACCTCCAGCTCCCAGATACAGTGGAAAGATCGTCCACAGAACTCGCAAAATGCGCCACCTGCAGGCAGTGCGCCTGCACTGTCCCTAACAATTTCCCATGCATTTGGAATACACACAGCTATGCTAAAGCCATACTCCTGGCTCTGTACTTGGAAATCACTCCTGGAGGGCTCAGGGGATCATATGGGGGTGCTGAGGCTTGAACCCAGGTCAGCTACATAGTATCTTAAGGATTAGATTAGGCCTCTACTGGAAAAACAGTGTGTCCTTGTCTGCCTGCTGGTTCAGTGCATAACTCAGGGCCTCAATAAAAATGTGCTCCTGACTGCCACTGCTTCTCAAAACCATTGTCCAATGAGGACAAAGATGATTCTTAGAGAAGCTAACTATGCTTAGAGAAGAGAATGGATTCTTTCTTGAAAGGAAATCTGGGGGCTGGAAAGAATTACATCAGTTAGGGCACTTGCCTTGCATGTCAAGTAATTCCTGAGTTCAGAATCAGGAATAATCCTTGAGCATTGCCTGGTGTGGAGGGAGAGGGATAGGAGGATGGAGTTGGAGAGAGGAAGAAGAGGGAGAGAAGAAGGGAAAGAGGGAGGGAGAGTGAGAAAGGAAGAAGAGGGGAAGGGAGAGGGAAAAGGGGAGGAAGAGAGGAGGGAGATGGGGAGGGGAGAGGAAAAGGATGAGGGAAAGGGAGAGGGAGAGATAGGAAAGGGACAAGGAGAAGGGAGAGAGCAGAAGGAGAGGGATCTGACAACATGTGTCTGTCTTTGCTTCCATGGAAACTATTCACTCAGTTCCATTCAGCAGAAAGGAGTTGAGTAACTATTACCATATTTTCCAGCGTATAAGACGACTTTTGACACAAAAAAAAAAGTCCACCGAAAATCGGGGGTCGTCTTATACACCGAGTATATCCAGAAAAATGTTTCAATATGCCGATAAATAAAAATTGTCTGAATATTACCACAAAACGAATTTTCCAACTGGATCCTGCACCAATCACTGCCAGGCTGCTCGGACCGCCTCTCTAACTCAGCCAATCCAAGCAGGCTTTTGATGCATGCAAATGAGACAATGTTCTGTACCGAATCTACACTGTAAAAACCTGCTCAGATTGGCCAGAGCCAGAGAGGAAGTCTATTCCAGTATAACCTCTGAACCTTTGCTTGTTGTGATTGGCTCACTGTGGTACATACAGTTGCAGCACAGGAACGTTCTGTCTGATACAGCGAATATAGGCCTAAACCTATGTTTTAACTGCAAAATTAGGGGGTCGTCTTATACGCCAGCAAATACAGTAGGTACTCCACAAAGAGCAGTCATTGAAGGAATATTATAAGGCCAGAGATATGGCTCAGGGCAAAGCACATGCCTAACATGCATGAGACTTTGATTCAAGCCCTGGCACTACCAAAAAATATACAATTGGCCTCTCCCTCATACCTGCCCTCTGGCTTCCCTACCAATTGATCTCCTAAAAAGACTTCTGGATAACCCTCTGTACCCATGTCTCCATCTCAGAGCTGCCAGGGGACAGATTTAAGAAAGCAGTATAAAATTACAATGAAAACAATGCATCACACTCATAAATCAGCACCCCAAAAGCAGACCCACCTACTATAAGAATGGGCTTTTCAGATCAGATGTGGAGAAGTTACTCAATATATGAAGCTGGAATAATTAGTTGAAAAAGGAGGGGCTAGAGAGGTAGTACAAGGGTTAAAGCCTTTTGCTTTGCAGGCAGCTGACACTGATTTTGGTCCCCGAGCACTGGCATGAGCGATTCCTAGGCATATAGGTATTAAACCCTGAGCACACCTGTGTATGGTTCCCAAAAAAAAAAACAACAGCAAAAAAAAAGTAAGCATGGAAGCGAGGAAGGTGTTCATGTTTACTTTCTACCACACCAAAATTAATTTTACGAAAGTGTCAGAAAAATAAGAAAACAAGCCTTTGATGACTTACTTCTTTTTAAAATATATATCAAGGAATTAATGAGGTACAAAAGGTCAGGGTTTATGGGTTGAGTATATAGGGAAGTGGAATAGTTACATATGCAAAGCTTAGACTCAATAACACTGAAAACATGAGCCCTAAACTTTGAAATATGCCCATCAAAGTGGCAGGCAGGAGAGAACCTAGAAGGAAGGTGGAAGGAAGTTGCCATTGGTGGTGGGATTGGTATTGAAATATTGTATGCCTAAAACCCAACTATCAATAACTTTGTAAATCACAGTTCTTCAATTCAATTGGCTTGATTTGGTTTGGTTTGGTTTGGCTTGGAGCCACGCCCAGCGGTGCTGTGAGGTTACTCCTGTCTCTGCCCTCAGAAATTGTTCCTGGCAGACTCAGAGGACAAGATGGGATGCCGGACATAGAGCCTGGATGGGCCGTGTACAAGGCAAACACCTATCCACTGTACTATCCCTCTCCGGCCCCTCAATTAATTTTTTTAATTGAAGTAGATATTGAAGGAATTTAAAATTCAATAGAAGAAACCATAACTGAAAAAGATATATCCTAGTAAAATTAAAATAAAATATTTTAACTTTAATAGAATATTAAAATCCATTTCCACACCACGGAGATCTGGGCAATTTTAACTGCCAATCAAGATGATGTGCCAAGATTTAAAGCGAGTGCAATCTGTGGCTTGGCGCCACCTGCTGGCAAACTGTGTTCACTGTCTAACATCAAGGCAGCCAACCTATTTGCAGATTCTGAAACCTGACCACTTAGGAGAAATCTCCCTAGAATCTGCACTTTGTTTAGTTGGCCGGATTCATCTTCGATCTCCCAGTTCTCCAAACTCTTCCTTCCCCAACCACTGTTATTCCACTACTTCCCTCTCCCTTCCTCCTCCAAGGAGATAGACCCTTTGGCCCACCCTCTTAGGGCATGATACAGCACCAGAGCCAAGAGTAAAGTCTCATGTGTTTACTCATATTTGAGTCATATGTATACTCATTTGCATATATTGAAAACCTTCGGGGTTTTCACTGTACATGTCCTATAAGCTATCTTAAGGTGGTGCCCTCAATATAGAAGTTCTTGCACACATCTGAATTAGAAATAGCCACTTCCACATGGATGCATGCTACACAAAACGAATTTCTAAAATATAAGTGGTCAGTAAAAATCAAAAAGGTCCCTAAACATGTCCAATAATAAAAAGGGGCAAAGTACACTAATGAGATGTCAGCTTCAATAACAAAAAAAGGTCCAGTGTGTCTGTGATAATAACTTTATCTACAAGGCCACAGGAGAAAGGGCATGAATGCATTGATAAAATGTAAGTGGACAAAATTTTTTCAGGGATCTAAAGTATAACCATTTGTTTTCTGGTAATTAAAAAAAACTTCAAGAAAAGAGTTTGTTTGTTTTGTTTTGTTTGTTTTGGGGCCACACCAGGTGGCACTCAGGGGTTACTCCTGGCTTTGGACTCAGAAATCGCTCCTGGCAAGCTAGGAGGACTATATGAGATGCCAGAAACAGAACCCAGGTTCGTCCCTGGTCAGCCACTTGCAAGGCAAACACCCTACCACTATGCTATCTCTCCAGCCCCAAAGAGTATACTCTTAAAACCAGTATACTCTTAATTCTATTACTGGCCCAGCACTGCTAGTTGCAATACTTTGGTAGATGAAGCCAAAAGCCACCACACCTCTCCACTGGTGCCTCAGAATCTCTCTCTTCATCTGTGAGATGGAGGTAGGGGAGGAAGAGCTCAACCTCATGGTCTACTAAGATTCCTCAAGATTTATCCCTCTGTGTTTCTGTCCCCTGAGTCCCCTATTCAGCCTCATCCAGGACTATTTGATATGACTACATCTCTGAGAGTAGCAATGTCCAATACAATATTTTTTGGTATGAGAAAATCCAAGGAACCAAACTTATTGGAGTGATGATGAGTCAACTAAAGGCTAAATCTCTCAGTTTGTGGAACAAGGAGTTTGTGTCTTCTGCTAAGTTCTAGGGACTAGCTTCTGGAACATCATTTCAAAGGAGGATCTGAGTTATTGGATATCAATTCTTAGTGTAGAATTCACCCTAATAGAAACTCAGATGAAAAATAAAAAATACATATGATGCTATCCATGAAAAATAAAAAAGGAAATATAAAACATTTGTCCTACTATTTCTTCCTCCAAACACCTTAACTTCTGTGTCCTCCAAGAAATGGGGAATAGAAGAAAGACTTCTGTCAGTTGTAATTGTATGCTACTATATAATTATATTACTTTATCATTATTATATTATTTTATGACTACCTTGCAATAGTAGTTGCTTGTGAGATAGTACTTTCTTATCTAATTAGATATTAGTAAAGAGATTAGACCTACTGGGGCTGGAGCAATAGTACAGTCATACATTAGCAAATATACAACTACATGTACATGAAGCTAACCTTGGTTCTATCCCCAGCATCCAATATAATCCCCTAAGTACTGCCAGGAGTTATCCCTGAGTGCAGCCAGGAATGAATGGTCCCTGAGCATCTCCAAATGTAGCCTACCAAAAACTTAGACCTACTGAAACATCCAACAATGAAGAATCAACAATCGATTACAAAACATCCATCAAAATCTTTAATTAATTATGTTGAAGTCAGAGTCAGGGAGATATTGCAATAAGTACTTCACTTGCCTTGCACATGGTCAACCTGGATTTGGTTCCTGGCACCTCACGTGTTCTGAGCCTCACCATGAAAAATCTCTGAACTCTGCCTTTTGTGGTCAAAACTACAAAAAAAAAAATTAAAGAATGTATGTTAATGATATCGGGAACCAAAAAAAAATGTTTTTGTATTGACCAAAAAGGTGTCAATCATTAAGTGAGCAATAAAAAGAGCGAAGTTTTGAGGCAACATAAAGAGAATCTCATACTTATGTATGAGAAATAACTGCACACAAATTGCATGAATACTTGTTAAAAATCTCAAGCAATATACATAAAAATAGTATTAGTGTCTATACATAAATAATAGAAATATGATAATATTTTCTTTCTCATGCATTTTCTAATTTTTATGAAATAAATGTTTTACTCATTAATTTATATCTTTGAAAATATGCTCAAATGTTCCTATAATTTGGTTTTTAATTTTTAAATAAAAATAAAATAATAACAAGGGGCCAGAGAGATAGCCTGGAGGTAAGGCGTCTGCCTTCCAGGCAGAAGGACGGTGGTTCGAATCCAGGCATCCCATATGGTCCCCCGTGTCTGCCAGGGGCAATTTCTGAGCATAGAGCCAGGAGTAACCCCTGAGCACTGCCGGGTGTGACCCCAAAAAACCAAAATAAATAAATAAATAAAATAATAATAATAATAAGTAAGTAATGCAGAAGAAACTATAAGGACAATAAGAACAAAGATCATATGGAACTAGGCGAGAGAACAAATTAGGAGTTATGGTAGGGGTCAGAAAAGTATTCTAGAAGATTGAACTTTAAAGGATGGTAGTATTCCACAGTTGCCTAGACACAGCTTTGATCCTTGACTTCAGCCCTAATCACATCAAAGTGTTTCTAGAAACATTTAAATGCCTAAATAAATAGGTCAAAGTGAATATGCAGCAAAGGCAAGATAGAGTCTGCTGGAACCTGCTTCTCTCAATCTCTCAGCCCCTACCGCAGAGCTGGGGCTTTTCCTTGCTTCCCTTGCTAGAAGGAGTCTGTTTTGAAGCTTTCACTGCTACCAGATCCTTCCATATTCTAAATGTGTCAGGCAATCTCAGAGGTCTTCACCCTCTGACAACCCAAATAACCTGTCTTGGGTGGGTATATTACCACTTCAGTAAATGTTCTTGTCCTGGCAGCTTTCTCATCCAAGGCCATTGCTTTGCTGCATTTTATTTTTTCTGCAGACTCATCCCTCTCCACAAAGCAGACAGTCCTCCTGTAATGGCCCTGGTCTCAGAGGCACAAGGACCATTGACAGGGTGAGAATAACTTGGTTCAGTACTAGAAAGGTTTCCACATGCATTGTCATTGACTGCCTGGCATTCATTTCTAAAATAGTGTTACCTTTTTTGTACCACAGTTATGTATCCCTTCTCCATTTATATTCTTTATGTTAAAATGACTCTCCCTTAAATCAGGCTCATTAAAAGGTTGGGTTATTTTGCTTAGATTTGGTTTTATGGGGGAACACTGAGAAGGATTTGGGTCTACATATGGTAGAACTCAAGCATTATTCTTGGTTTTATACTCGAGTGCCACTGGTGGTGCTGGGAACAATAAAGGGTTCAGAGACTGCACTGGGATTGGTCACATGCATGATCTTAGCTTTTGTATTTTCTCTCCAACCCCCATAATGGTTATTTATTTTGATAATAGAGTGTTAACATATTTAATATTTATCTTAATAATTTCAGATTTTTACTGTTTGTCATGTTTTATTTGTACTTTAAAACATACTCTCAGTATAGTTTCTTTCTCATTCATTTCTCTTCTTTGAGGCCATTTGAATTTAAATATCTGCTCAGCACCACCAGCCAAATTTTAAAGCATAAAGTTTTCTTTTTTTACCTTATAAATGGCTCATTATTTCTATTTTTTATTTCTTGGAGTCTAATTTTATTGAGGAGACTGCCTCTTCTCACAAATAAAAGTGGTTCTGATTGATGAGACCTTACTACAGACTGAAAACTCTGGGTATTCTCAAGATGGGGATGGAAAGAGTACACACACACACACACACACACACACACACACACACACACACACACACACACACACACACACACTGGAAAACCTAGAAGCCCTTGCCCTGACCTGCCATCTTGCCAGCAGAAAAAAATGACCCAACTCCACAAATCATCTCCAAAGTCTTTCAAGGTAAACTGGCCCTGGATGACAATTCTGGGTCCTACACAGGAGAAGGCAAGAAAACCCCCCCTTTCTGCTTGAAGGAAAAGTATCCTATAGCCACACTCAACACCCTATGATAGAAATGGCCCAAGTCCAAAACTTAATCTTATAGAACCACTAAATTGTTTCATATCTATAGATCCCAGAGTCATATGGCACCTCAAAATTTTCTAGAAGAGTAAGCCCAGTAGAATTACAGCGAATTTGATGGGAAAATGGCAAAGAAGACCACCAAACTTTGAGCTTAAACAGTAAAACAGGAGGTTCAATTAGCACCAACCACAGCTCAGTAAGTCCTTAGCCAATGACTTTAGTAATACCATTAAGGTATACGGGGCCGGAGAGATAGCATGGAGATAAGATGTTTGCCTTGCATGCAGAAGGACAGTGGTTCGAATCCCAACATCCCATATGGTCCCTGAGCCTGCCAGGAGCAATTTCTGAGTATAGAGCCAGGAGGAACCCCTGAGCGTGACCCAAAAACCAAAAAATAAATAAAATAAAATAAAATAACCATTGAGATATACAACAATTATTGAAATTTTACTCTTATTGATCTAAATTTTGATCATTCTATTTGTCTTTTTGTTGTAACAAACAATGTGAAATAAATTTGTTTGTGCCTACAAGGGGGCAGGCTGGGTAGTAGGTGGAAAACTAAGGACACTGCTATCGAGAAGGTCACACTGGTAGTAAGATTGGTGTTGGAACATTAAATGAATGAAACGACTATATTCTGAACAACTTAGTAAATTACAGTTTATTTTTTTAATTTTAAGATGGCTCTGGTTGTCATTATGTTATTAAATCTGAATTGTGACAAATAATCTGGATTTAGAAAAGAAATATTGTCTTTATAAAGACTTGTTCTAAGGCGTTTCTTTGATCTCAACAATCTATGAGATCTAGAAACATCTCAAAATCATACTGAAAAAAGATTCTTCTCTTTGATGGGGTTTAAGAATAGGCAGCAGAAGCCAGTAGCTTCTTTGGTGGGGAAGTGGGGTGACCTTGGAGCAGTGGTCCTCAAACTATGGCCCGCGGGCCACATATTGTATTTGTATCTGTTTTGTTTCTTCATTGCAAAATAAGATATATGCAGTGTGCATAAGAATTCGTTCATAAGTTTTGTTTTTACTATAGTCAGACCCTCCAATGGTCTGAGGGACAGTGAACTGGCCCCCTGTTTAAAAAGTTTGAGGACCCCTGCGGTTTGGAGGATAAGCAGAGAAGCACTAACAGAAATAAAATTTGCTGGCCTCTCTTCTGTCTCTGTCTCTCTCTCTCTGTCTGTCCTTGTCTCTCTGTCTCTATCTCTGTCTGTCTGTCTGTATGTATGTGTGTATGTCTCTCACTCACTCCCCCATACACACACTCCCTCTAACTTATAGGCCCTAGAGAAAGCAGAGCAGGCTGATGAGATTTTAGCCAAGACAGAGTGAGTAAATGAAGACTTGGTCATCATAAAGACCTCATGAAGACTTGATTAGTGGAAACACAGGAGGGCATCTCCATGCAGGAATTCCCAAGCCAGCACCCCATGGCTCAGCAGCGACATGTACCAGGCCTTCCCTCGGGGTGCACACAGACTTGTTGGTTAAGGAGGACTTCTCAGTTCTAGCCTCTTGTTTGGCACCATTTCTGCCAAAGAAGCAATATTCTTATGCAGCACTTAAGCATCAGCGCTGAGCCTCTGCAGCCTTCGTGCCAGATTGCAATAGAAAGCCCGGGGTAGAGCTGAACGAGAGGTAATGCGGCTTAATATCCAAATTGTTCACTCTGAGAGCCGGAAGGAATCTTGAAAATTAGGTCACCTGGTATAATAATTTTACAGACAGAAAACTAAATTCTTGTCTAGAAACCATTCAAACATGAGAATTGGATAAAATTTTTCATGAAGTTGTGTACCCATCCTGCTGGAAAGAGAACAGAGAAAAAAGTCAAGCCAAGGCTTCTCCTAAGGCTGGGATAAAAAAAAAAATCACCACTTCCCTTTCCATGAAATTGTTTTTACCCTTTGAAATCCTCAACTGAAGGTTTAAAGTCTCTAAGCTGCAAAGGCTAAAGGAGGTTGAGGGTCAAAACGGCCACCAGGGGCCAAAGGGATAGCACAGAGGGGAGAAGTTTGCATTGCACGCTGCCCATGTAGGTTTGATCCTTGGCATCTCATATGATCCCCTAAGCACCACCAGAAGTGATTCCTGAATGCAGAGTCAGGAGTAACCCCTGAGCATATTGGGTGAGCCCCCCTTTGCCAAAAATGACATCAATAAATGGAATTAGCCATGGCAAGAACCTATAGGTTGGGCTTCACTGTTTGCTGCTAAATGCAATTTGGGTTCTATGAAACCAAAAGAGCATTTGCCTTCCACTCTGCTGACCCGGCTTCAATTCCCTGGCATACCCTATGGTTTCTGAGCATAGCCTGGAGTTATTACTGAATGTAGAGCCAGGAGTAACCCTTAAGTACTGGCAGGTGTGGCCCCCAAATGAAAAAATAAAATAAAATAACTTCAATCTGGAGGCTATTGTCCATCTGGTATGAAAAAAAGACCAAAAGATCTGTCAAGCAAAAAATCATCAACAAATTCTAAGCTAGATCTTCATCCATTCTCTCCTTTCTCCATAAAAATGGTCAACCCAAAAAGGTAGAAAATGTTTTGATGTTAGAAGGTTCCAGAATGTTCAAATACAACAAGCACAAAGCTAAGTCCCTCCAGGACAAAATACGATCAATAGCCTGAGCGAACAAGAGTGGGTGCTGCAAAAGAACCTGCCAACTGCCAGGCTGCTTGGATTCATGCCAGAGTGAGAGAGAGTGGGATCAGAGCCGGCTGGGGAAGAAGGCAGGAAAGGAGAGGGGAGAATTCGTGTCAGTACTGGAGGATTTCAGCTCCCTTTGGAAGGCTGCAACTTCTTTGGTATCTAACAACAGCCCAATCTGAAACTGATTTACAGAAGGTTCTAGATCCACTCAGGACACTGTTGCAGAAACTTCTTTCTCTTCCACAGAAAGGATCCTGGTGGGATTCACTATGGTCACCACCAAAACAATTACTCTCTGTTGAGGAGACCCTCCAAATAGCTTTTTCTTCCTCCTTTTATCAACCCACTCTACACACATACACACAAAACTAGAGTGCATAGAATAAAACACACAGTAAAGGACTAAAGTGGGTCATAGATATAACAGGGGCTAAGGTGTTTACCTGCATTGTGACAATCCCATTTGAATATCCTGCACCACATATGATCTCCTGACAGTTGGAAGTGTCACTCCTGAGTAAAACACCAGGAATAGTCCTTGAGAACTGCCAGATAAGGTTCCATAAAACAAGTTAACGACTACAGGGTACAAGTGAACCAACTTATGCACAAGGCAAACAAGCTATGTTGTTGATTTATTGAAGGAGTCTTCATTATCAATAGGTGATGGGCTCTAGGTTTTATTTGCAAAAGTATGTGGCAGGATTCTCCGAAATGAATAGTGGATAGTAGCCCAGAATGCATTCTCTCCTCAAAGCCAAAGATTTGTCAATGATAACATGTCCAACTTTCCAATACTTTACTTACTGATCTAAAAATTTGCACTATAGTACAAAGATAATACTGAGATTAAGGCACTTGTCTTGCATGCAACTGTGGCCACAACAATGGTTTGAGTCCCAGCACTATATATAGTCCCTTGAGCATTGTCAGGTGTGGGCCCTGAGAACGAATCCAAGTATGACATCTAAGCTCCACTGTGGACCCCCCAAAAGGAGAAATTGTTTGCAAACTTCGGGAAATCATATTTCAAGTAGAGTATTACATTAGAAGGTATTTCAAAACAATGGAAGCCAATGTTTACTAAAGAACTTACACATTAGCCAAAAGCAAAATTGTATTTACATATGTGATTAAAATCCATTAATCCACTATGTGCCAACATTTAAGACAATTTGCAAATCACAGAATCAAGAAAATTTTGTTGAATAGATTCACTAAAGAAAAGGCATGTAAAAGCCTGTTGGTTACAAAAAAAGACACATAAATACACAGAATGAAAGCATCAAGATACATTTAAAAAAAAACTAACAACCAGAGAAGAAAACCTCAAAGATTTAATTCTCAATGCATTTATTACTGGGCTACTATTATTTATATACTGCTTCATTATTTAAAGAGTTGGCAAACATAAGGGCTGTTTTCTCATTGAATGCCTTTCTGGCCATCATTTGAAGAACAGAATGTCTGAGAAACATTTCAAGAGAACTTAATTTTGTAATTGAATTTTCAAAAAAAAAATAAAAATTAAAGAGATAGTACAGAAGTTAGGGGCCGGAGCAGTGGCGCAAGCAGTAGGGTGTTTGCCTTGCATGCACTAATCTAGGATGGACCATGGTTTGATCCCCCTGGCTCCCTTATGGTCTCCCAAGCCAGGAGCAATTTCTGAGATCATAGCTCAGGAGTAACCCCTGAGCATCACTGGGTGTGGCCAAAATAAAAACAAAACAAACAAATAAAAAATAAAACAGAAGTTAGATACTGCTAGCTAGATACAATTAGGCCACTCCACTGGTCAAATCCTGGCACCTATATATGGTTCCCAAGTACCATCAGGTTTAGGCCCAGGCACAGAACTAGGCATGGTCCCTAAGCACCACTGAATATGCTAACCCCAAAATCTAACCAAAAATTAGGAAGAAAGAAAGGACCAGAGAAATAGTACTGGGGTTAAGGCACTTGCCTTGTGTGCTGCTGACATTGTTTCAGTCCCTGCCACTGTATATGGTCCCTTAAGCAAAGCCAGGAATGATTTCTGGGTACAGAGCCTATAATAAACCCTGAACATGCTACATGAGGCCCCTAAATGCACACAAAAAATAAATATTTATAAATAAAATAAATTTAAAAACAAGAGAAAAAGGTCAGCATCAAAAATTTTATTAAAAAAAAAGCTAAAAATTAAAAAAAGGAGATAGAATATTTCAGTCATCCCAAGCTCCTCTAACAAGACCCAAATACCTGGTCAGCTCCCCCAAATCAAAAGGTACCAGATGATAAAGCTCCAACTCAGAAGTTCATAAGCCCCAAGCAAAATCCAGAGCCCAACCCAAACATGATGCTGTATTTTATTTTTCCTTCTTCTTTCTCCATTGGGCTTTCTCGTGTGAGGCTCTGAAATGTCTACATTTTACCATATTTCCTTCACTTAGCTATTCTTTCTTTCTTTAACCTTTTTAGTCAAATGCCAGCCTTGCTAAAAGAGGAAAGGCTGCATTTTCTCACTGTGGTGGAAAAGTCCAATGACTGATCCTCCCATACCATTTAATCATTAGTGTTTCATAACTCTGAAGCAGGGTGAGGCCAGATGACCAACATGCTAGAATGGGGAGTGCATTTTTCACCTGCTTTAGTGCAAGAGGTATACTCCCAAATGAACCATTTCAAAGTTTATAACACACCTTATATCCTTTGGAGAGCTAGCATCCTACATAGAAAAATCAGGGCTGGGGGATTTGGGAGGAAATCACACCACCTCCAAGAAAGTAGTTCCAGGTAAAATTTAAAAAGCTAAGAGCATGAAAAGCTACATATTAAAAAGAATTATCACCTATTTAATAATGTGTCCTAATCAGAGAATGTATAAAGAAAAATCACAATGCACCTTGTTTTTCAAGCCCATGTTCTCTCTTACACATATTTCTGACTTGCATGTCTTTGTGTTTCTTTATATGTTTACTTTCACTCTTGAGAAGCCTGTGTTCTCTTTTGAATACATATTTTCCCTCTTTATCTCCTTTCATAGCTTTCTAAGCACTAACAGAAATAGAAGTTGTTGGGACTGGCAAGGTGGCGCTAGAGATAAGGTGTCTGCCTTGCCAGCGCTAGCCAAGGAAGGACCGCAGTTCAATCCCCCGGCGTCCCATATGGTCCCCCCAAGCCAGGGGCAATTTCTGAGCGCTTAGCCAGGAGTAACCCCTGAGCATCAAACGGGTGTGGCCAAAAAAAAAAAAGAAAAGAAAAGAAAAGAAAAAAAGAAATAGAAGTTGTTGGCCTCTTTCTGTCTCTCTGTCTTTTCTCTCTATCTCTGTCTTACAAAAGGAAAAAATTACAAGATAGAACCCTGGATTACAAAAGATTGAATATAAATATTATTAAAGTGTGCATTTTGTTTAACAGAAATTGCCAAGACTAGGAAGAATATTTTTACTCAACGAAAGTCAAGTGAGTAAACATGAAGCTGAGGAGATCAAAAAATATTGTTGGTA
Source organism: Suncus etruscus (assembly GCF_024139225.1). Taxonomy (NCBI): domain Eukaryota; kingdom Metazoa; phylum Chordata; class Mammalia; order Eulipotyphla; family Soricidae; genus Suncus; species Suncus etruscus. The sequence continues at coordinate 187,984,845 of NC_064848.1, read as the reverse complement.
GCATCTACACTTTCTGTCTGTAAGGAAATATTTTTAAATTGTGTTAAAAAAATACATCATTTGGGGGCCGGAGAGATAGCATGGAGGTAAGGCGTTTGCCTTTCATGCAGGAGGTCATCGGTTCGAATCCCGGCGTCCCATATGGTCCCCCGTGCCTGCCAGGAACAATTTCTGAGCCTGGAGCCAGGAATAATCTCTGAGCACTGCCGGGTGTGACCCAAAAACCACAAAAAAAAAATATATATATATATATATCATTTGAAGTTTTTAATCTTAACTATTTTTCAATGTTTTAATTGTGCAGTTTAATAGGGGTAAGTGTAATTACATTGTTCAAGCAATCTTCAAAAATATTTTCATCTTGTAAAAATAAAACTTAATATCTATTAAAAATCTTCACTTTCTTGGACCAGAGAGATAGCATGGAGGTAGGTCATTTGCCTTGCATGCAGAAGGATGGTGGTTCGAATCCCGGCATCCCATAGGTCCCCAGAGTCTGCCAGGAGTGATTTCTGAGCATAGAGCCAGGAGTAACCCCTGAGCACTGCCAGGTGTGACCCAAAAACCAAAAAAAAAAAAAAAGAAAAAGAAAGGGAAGACTTTTTTGTTTGTTTGTTTTGGTTTTTGGGTCACACCCGGCAGCACTCAGGGGTTACTTCTGGCTCTATGCTCAGAAATCGCTTCTGGCAGGCTCGGGGGACCATGTGGGATGCCAGGATTCGAACCACCGACCTTCTGCATGCAGACAAATACCTTACCTCCATGCTATTTCTTCGACCCCAAATCTTCCTTTTCTTATGCCAAGCCCCTAGAAACCATCATTTTCTGTATCTGAATTTGACTGCACCTTATATAAGTAGAATTATATAGCATTAGATTTTTAAGAAAACAACGCCAAAACTTTTAAACCAAAGAAACAATAGGCAGGGGCTGGAGAGATAGCATGGAGATAGGGCGTTTGCCTTGCCTGCAGAAGAATGGTGGTTCAAATTCCAGCAGTTCATATGGTCCTCCAAACCTGCCAGGAGCGATTTCTGAGCGTAGAGCCAGGAGTAACCCCTGAGCGCTGACGGCTGTGATGCAAAAATCAGAAAAAGAAAAAGAAACAACAGGCAAAGGCAAATGGAAATCGTAAAATATACCAATAAAGAAAAAAGTATTTGTTTACTTTCTAGAGGATTCTAGATTACAGCATAAATAAAAAGACCCTAATAGGACCAGCTCTTGGGAGTTGGCCATTTCTTTTCTCTAATATCTTTTTAGCATAAACAAAAAACATAAGCAGAGAGTAGTCTGAAGATACCCCAAGATTTTAGAATCACAAAACAACTCCAGGTAGAACATTTATTATTAGATGTGAATTTACAGTCTCTTTTCCAAATACTTTTCAAACAAAGACAGGCAAAACCCAATCTCATCTCTTGGTTTCTTAAGATTTGATTCTAAAGAAGGAAGTTGACACTTTCACATCATCTCAAGTTCAAACAGAAAGAAAATCAACTTTAATCTTTCTTTTTTTGTTTTTTTGTTTTTGAGTTTTGGGGCCACACCCAGCTGTGCTCAGGGGTTACTCCTGGCTGTCTGCTCAGAAATAGCTTCTGGCAGGCATGGGGGACCATATGGGATACCAGGATTTGAACCAACCACCTTTGGTCCTGGATCGGCTGCTTGCAAGGCAAACACCGCTGTGCTATCTCTCTGGGCCCCAACTTTAATCTTTCTTAGACATTCTCTGCTCGAATAAAAACATTGCAGGCACAATACACACACTGATATTTTTCTTATGAACAATCAAATATATAATTATTGAAATACAAGGTGAATATATCACAAATTTTGGCAAACATGCTGATAGAAATGATGCACTTCCAATTGTTCTCAAGCTGTCTTCTGATTATCAAAGGCTAAAAGAATGAAACATATTTTGAGTGGAGTTTTAGCCATTCTGCATGTTGAATGTACTCTGCTCTGGAGCTAGAAATTGCAGCATGGCTAGAAAGCCCTAACCCACTTTTTCTTCTAAATGTGAACAATATCCTTCCAAATCTGTCTGCATTTCTATATACTCCAGTGACTTTAAACAGTTATAACTTTTATTTTTGTTTTGGTTTGAAATGGCATATATTTTGTAGTTTATAGTTGTTTTGCAAGAATGCTAAAATAATATGAATATATTTCCCATAGAAATGGTGTTATCTGGGCTGGAGCGGTGGTACAAGCTGTAAGGTGTTTACCTTGCCCATGCTAGCCTAGGATGGACCGCAGTTCGATCCCCCAGCAGCCCATATGGTCCCCCAAGTCAGGAGCGATTTCTGAGTGCATAGCCAGGAGTAACCCCTGAGCATCACCAGATGTGGCCCAAAAACAAAACAAAAGAAGAAGAAGAAGAAGAAGAAGAAGAAGAAGAAGAAGAAGAAGAAGAAGAAGAAGAAGAAGAAGAAGAAGAAGAAGAAGAAGAAGAAGGAGAAGGAGAAGGAGAAGAAGGAGAAGGAGGAGGAGGAGAAGAAGAAGAAGAAGAAGAAGAAGAAGAAGAAGAAGAAGAAGAAGAAGAAGAAGAAGAAGAAGAAGAAGAAGAAGAAAAAGAAGAAGAAGAAAAGAGAAGAAGAGAAGAAAAAAGAAAAAAAGAATAGAAGAAGAAGAAAAGAGAAGGAGAAGAGAAGAAAAGAAGAAGAGGAGAAGAGAAGAAGAAAAGAAAAGAATAAAAAGAAAAGAAGAGAAGAAGAAGAAGAGGAGGAGGAGGAGGAGGAGGAGGAGGAGGAGAAATGGTGTTCTCAATTGAAATATAAATCCTTTATAATATTTAAGGACTAGCAGAATCTGGCTCCCACATCACATCTAGTTCCATTATTCTCCTCAAAGCTCATAATTAATCAACCCTCCATAAACTCTCCAAACTCTGTCTCTTTTACCATATTTTTGTTTGCTTTCTCTATTTCCTTTTTTTTTCCTGCCTGTTCTTTCTGAAATGTGAACTCTTTCTTTATTTGGGGGGAACAACACCCACCAGCTTTCAGGGATTACTCCTGGCTCTGCACTCAGGAATCACTCCTGGCAGTGCTCGAGGGACCATATGGGATGCTAGAGATTGAACCCAGGTCTGCTGTGTGGGAGGCAAATGCCCCTACCCACTGTACTATCATTCTGGTCCCATGAACTCTTCCTATCACAGTTCCTTTTCATTATTTTATCATTCTATCAGTTTAAAAATGGCTAGGAGGCCAGAGAGATGATTCAAAGAACTGAAGAACAAGCTTTATATGTTTGTGGTCCTGATTTGACCTCCAGTATTCCTTGTCACCTACTGCTGACCATAGGTCTGGGGATCCCCCAGAACCATCTGATATTGATACTGATGGCCCCCCAAGATTCTCACAGCACCGTACCATCAGGTTGACATCAACACCCCTAAAATATGTTACAAAGGATAGATGTTCAGTGTTATTTGCACAAAAATTAAGATAAATTGGGTAATTAAGAGTGGGAGAGTGCTCGCTTCCGCAGCACAAATACTAAAATTGGAACGATACAGAGAAGATTACCATGGCCCCTGCGCAAGGATGACATGCAAATTTGTAAAGCGTTCCATATTAAAAAAAAAAAAAAAAGAGTGGGGAAAACTTTTGGAAGGTTATATTCATAACATAGATGATAGAATGTATTATTTCAAGGGCATATCCTTATTTCCAGAGTATCACATTGCTTATGTTAAATACTCTGGTTATTTATCTATCTGTTGGCCATAATCAAACAAGTATCAAAGCAACAAAGAAAAAAAATTCTTTAAGAAATTGTTCTAGAGAAAGACAGTTAAGTAAAAGTAAAACTAAATGCTTATTTCTTTAAAAGAACAATAGAACAAAAAGTTACAAGTTCGATGGAAAATAGCCATTGTCATCCTAGTCTGTATTTTAATTACTTCTTTTTTAATCCGGGGCTGTGCCCTGCCATTGAGAAATAATGAGGCAAATTTAATAGAATTACTCTTTCAGAATAGAATTATCAGTCATCAACCCCTTAAAAGATTAAAACTTTAATTCTGGGGGTGAAAAAAAAAGTTTGCTTTGCTCCACCTTATTATTATTATTTTCTTGATAAAGGAAATGCCCCGAGGCTTTGACCCAGCTTCGGAAAAAGCCAGTAGAGTGGGTTCGAGAAACATCAGCCATCCAGCTGCGGATTAAAACCACTGTAACGGGGATTAACAAGTGACACAGACCAGGAACACCCTGCCAGTGGGTATAAAAGGGCCCGGGAAGCACCAGTCCTCACAGCCTCAACGCTTCTCCTCCACCTACCTTCTTATCCTCACCAGCAGCAATATCATGTCCTGCTCTTCCCGCAAATCCTCCTCCAGGGCTGGAGGCAGCAGCTTCTTGAGGGGCTCTGCGGGGGGCAGCAGCTTCAGCAGCAGCAGCAGATGTGGAATGGGGGGCAGCTCTGCCCGGGGCTTCCGAGCTGGAGGGGGCAGCAGCGGGGGCTTCGGAGGGGGGTTCAGTAGTGGATTTGGAGGTGCTTCGGCCTGTGGGGCTGGCTTTGGCGGGGGCTCTGGCTTTGGAGGGGGTTCTGGCTTTGGAGGGGGTTCTGGCTTTGGAGGGGGCTCAGGGTTCAGCGGAGGCTCAGGATTCGGTGGAGGGGCTAGCGGGGGCTTCTATAGCTATGGTGGGGGCATGAGTGGAGGCATGGGGGGTGGTGCTGGCGATGGGGGTCTTTTCTCTGGAGGGGAAAAGCAAACCATGCAGAACCTCAATGACCGCCTGGCCAGTTACCTGGACAAGGTCAGAGCCCTGGAGGAGGCCAACTCGGATCTGGAGAGGAAGATCAAGGAGTGGTATGAGAGATTTGGGCCTAACTCTGGAGACGGTGGACCTGGCAGAGATTACAGCAAATACTACCCAATTATTGAAGATCTCAGGAATCAGGTGATTCCGTTCTGTTGTTTCTCATGTTTCTGTCTCGTGGCTTATTTCAGATCTTGTCCTCTTAGGAGGCACTTAAGGCCAGGAATTCTTTGGAAAACCTATTCGTTTCTTTTTAATGCCGAATGGCACTTAGTGACTTTTGATTTGGCTCCAACTGCGTGTAACCTGCAACCACATTGTCTTTCTGTTTGCATTTCATGATTGAATCTATACATGTAAATGTAAACTTTGTATGGGGCCAGTCAGCTCTTTAGCATGTGTATATATAAATGAATATATATAAATGTGTATATATTGTGTATATATAAGTCTATTTCATAATTATATATTGTGTATATAGAAGTTTTCTTTCATGATTATATTCGATAGGGTGACATATTTTTGTGTCTTGTAAGACTTAAGTAATCTTTATTTTTCTTCCTAAAAAAATCAAATATAAACTCGGTACAAGAGTGTGGTGAATATAAAGCTACAATGTTTAATCATTCTATGTGGAGAATCTATTCTTTTGGGGGAAAGGGGGGGGTTTAAGCCACACTCAATGATGTTCAAAGGTTACTCCTGACTCTGCACTCAGGAATCACTCCTGGCATTACTTGGGGACCAAATAGGATGTTGGGATCAAACCCAGGTGGGCTTGCTGCATGCAAGGCAAAAGTCCTTCCTACTACTATACTATTGTTCCGACCCTGCGAAAGCTCTTCTGAAGATTTCTTTATGGAAGTGAGAGACATGATTTTCTGAGAAAATAACTTTCCAAAGCAACTTCTTTCCAAAGTTTGGAGAGAAAGTTTTTTTCTTTGGAAAGAAGGGTTGTGTTCCTTTAAATAACCTTCTGTGCTTTTTCCACTTAAAATGTCAAGTGTTCCTCTCTGCAGGAAAGCAAAGCCCAGCTAAACCTCTCAAAGATATTCACCTTGAAAGGCTAACCTGGAGACATTTTCCCTTAAGGGTAGGCATGCAGACACAAAGTCAGGAACATCCATGACTCATTCTCTCTTATTTTTTTCCAGATCATAACTGCCACTATTGAAAATGCAGGAATTGTCCTGCAGATTGACAATGCCAGGTTGGCTGCTGATGACTTCAGACTGAAGTAAGCAATGGGAAGATTTGAAAACACAGGTGGTAGGAAAAGAAAAATCCAGTCATTTAGCTTCATTGCCAAATTTTAGAATAAAATCTCTTAGATCAGGCCCTAAATTCAAAACTATAATCTCAAGGATATACTTTAAAAACCATTCCACCCACAAGAAGAAAGAGGGAAATAACTGAAGGATAACATTTGAGTATTAAAAGAAAAAAGATGGTCACCAAGGAAACAAGCTAGGTTCTTATTTTTTTGATTGGGGTAAAAAAAATTCTACAAAAAAACTCAGCCATCTTGGAAAGCATGAGGGAGAAAATTTTGCTATTGGATTTGGTGAGCACAAACTTTCTTCTTTGGATCTCATCTCACTGTCTTGCTTTTTTTCCTTCCCAGGTTTGAGAACGAGTTGTATCTCCGCCAGAGTGTGGAGGCCGATATCAATGGCCTGAAGAAAGTTCTGGATGACCTCACCATGACTCGCTCTGACCTGGAGATGCAGATCGAGAGCCTGGCGGAGGAACTGGCCTACATGAAGAAGAACCATGAGGAGGTGGGAACCCGCTTAGGAAACAAACCTGGCCTGCTCCCTCTCCCCACAGCACCACCACACCTCCTACAGAAAAAAGGGAATTCTGTCTAAATGGATTTCAAGTTTCTACAATCAGGGTGGGGAGTTGCAGGGAAACCTTTATCATGAGCACTCGATGTGTGGATTGGGGCGAGAGGGTGTTTTTTTTTTCTCATCTCTGTCCTTGGCTCAGCTTTGGATGGATTATATACATGGAAAGGAACTCTGACTTTTCTATCCAAACATGGTGTTCTTGTTTCTTCATGCCAGGAAATGAAGAGCATGCAAGGTAGCTCTGGAGGGGATGTGAATGTAGAAATGAATGCTGCCCCAGGAACCGACCTCACCAAGTTACTGAATGACATGAGGGCACAGTACGAGGAGTTGGCTGAGCAGAACCGCCGAGAGGCAGAGGAGCAGTTCAACAAACAGGTGAGTCAGTCTTGTGCTGCCAATGAGCCTCTGAGCCTGCTGCCACATATCAGTCAATGTCCATTCTTGTCACCTACAATATCTCCCCTGACTTTGTTTAGAGTGCCTCCCTGCAAGCACAGATCTCCACCGATGCCGGAGCTGCCAGTTCTGCCAAGAGTGAAATCACAGAACTGAAACGCACTCTGCAAGCCCTGGAGATCGAGCTGCAATCCCAACTGGCCATGGTGAGTGCCAACCACTTTTCAAACTCTCCAACAAAGAGTTAAGAAACTCTGGGTGGTTTTGTTTGATTGGTTAGTTTTATTTATTTTTTTTTTTGGCCAAGTTGTTCCACTTGACACATAATTAAAGCCTGATTAAGAACTGAATTATAATGATAGGAAGTTTAAAACAGTGTAAGTAAATATAATATCCAACTTATTTCCATAAAATATTCAATTCTGAGGCTGGCGTGGTGGCACTAGAGGTAAGGTGTCTGCCTTGCCAGCGCTAGCCTCGGACGGACCTCGGTTCGATCCCCCAGAGTCCCATATGGTCCCCTAAGCCAGGTGCGACTTCTGAGCGCATAGCCAGTAGTAACCCCTGAGCATCACTGGGTGTGGCCCAAAAGCCAAAAAAAAATTTCAATTCTAAAAAATATTTAATAGAGTTGGGGTGGAGCTGATAAGAGAATGCAGCAGGTAGAGTACTTGCCATGCATGAGGCTAACACAAATTTAATCTACGGCATGCCACATCGCCCCCTGAGTACTGCCAGGAGTGATCTCTGAGCGTAGAGCCAGAATAATCACTGAATATCCTCGAGTGTGGCCCCAAAAAAAATTAAATAAATAAGTAAATAAAGTAGGGTTTAGAAGACACCTCAATTGGGCTGGAACAAATGCTTTGCATGTGGGAATCCCGAGTTCTACCCAAGGCACCACATAATCCCCTGATGATTGGGAATGACCAAGATAGCACCAAGTAGACAGACAGACACCAAGTGGACAAAAAAAAATTAGTGTGCTTTAATAGAAGCCTTTGGGTTGAACATAATGAAAGTGACCTTATAAAATGCCCTGTTGCTTCTTTTATTTTTTTAAGTAATCTAATGAGTTCTTTTTCTTTTAGAAAAGCTCCCTGGAAGGGACCCTAGCAGACACGGAGGGAGGCTACATGACACAGCTGTCAGAAATTCAGATGCAAATCAGTTGCCTGGAGGAGCAGATCTGTCAGATCCGGGGTGAGACTGAATGTCAGAATGCAGAATACGAGCAGCTGCTCAACATCAAGACCCGCCTGGAGATGGAAATTGAGACCTACCGCCGCCTGCTGGATGGAGAGGGAGGGTAAGCGAAAGTCACCCTCGGACTAAGGTGCCAGTCAGTGAATGCCAGTTAAGGAACCAGAAGGGAGGCTGGGCTTGTATTTATATCCAGTAACAGGGTCCCCCTGCACCATGAAGATGCCCTGCACCTAAGCACACTGCAGAGGGAAGCAGAACCTTTCTCCTCCCAAATTCTCACCTGAGGCTCTGATTTTAGAAACTCGGGATCCAGGGGCTCAGGATGCAGAGGCTCAGGATCCAATGACTCAAGATCTGGAGGAAGCTGCTCTGGCCAAACAAGAGGTAGTCATTTTCTTAATATGTGTAAAGCATTTATCATTGAAAAGGAAAGATGTTGGTACTGGAGCAATCGTATAGCAGATAAGGTACTTTGCTTGGTACACCTGGTTTGATCACCAGCACCCCATATGACCTCTGAGCACCACCAAGAGTAATCTATTAATGCAGAGCCAGGAGTAAACACTGAGCACTGCCAGAGGTGGCCTAAAAAATTAAATAACTAAATTAAAAAATAATAAATTAAATATAATATAAGGAAAGGCATGCCCTGAGCATCATATTCAAAATTCATGTACTATTGTCTAAATAAATAATCTAACCCAGACAGACCTCCTGAATGAAAGAAAGCCCTGGAACTTCTCTCCATCTGTTGTGTGATGGTTTCTAGACTGATATTCTGGTTCTACGATTTTTCAGATCCAAGTAAGACGAGAGTGACCAAGACCATTGTGGAAGAGGTAGTGGATGGCAAAGTTGTCTCCTCTCAAGTCAGCAATATTTCAGAAGTGAAATTTAAATAAGTGTCTCTTGAAGAAAAAAGACATGAATGACGCAGTGGCATCCATTGAGTCATCTTTCTGGACAACTCCAGAGAAAACTCCAGAACTCAATGCATAACCCACTTCTCTGCACCTTCTACTTTCCTTTTTAGAATGCTCTTGGAAAACCTGGCAATTTGACTCTCATTGTTTCTGTGCTTCAATAAACTTACTTTTGCAAGTTAATGATATTGTTCCTGAAATTCTTTCAGAACATCTATTTTACCTTAAATGAAGCTATCATTTATGATCTAGCTGCATTTTCTATCACAAATATTTATCCATTACTTATAAGTACATTCTCCATAAACCTGAGTTTGATTCACAGCCCTGTTTACCACCACTCCCCACCTACCTTCACAGCACCACCAAATGTGACCTTGAGCATCACTGGCTATGACCCTGTTCTTAAAAAATCAATATTAGGAGCCCAGAGAGATAGCACAGTGGCGTTTGCCTTGCAAGCAGCCAATCCAGGACCAAAGGTGGTTGGTTTGAATCCCGGTGTCCCATATGGTCCCCCATGCCTGCCAGGAGCTATTTCTGAGCAGACAGCCAGGAGTAACCCCTGAGCAATGCCGGGTGTGGCCCAAAAACCAAAAAAAAAAATCAATATTAGGGGCCAGAGAGATAGGGTAAGGGTATAATGGGTAAGGCACTTGCCTTGTACGTGGTAAGATCAGCGTGGGACAAACCAACATCTGAACTTTAAAAGTTTACAAAAGCCACGTGGTGAGATCAGCGTGAAACAAATTAATCTAAACTATGGTTTTAGGTGTAGAAAATTAGTGGGTAGTAATATTTCACTCATAGTTGGTGATGGGATAACTTTTAGTTAGTTAGTGGTTAAAAAATTAAAAATAAAAGGGAGGTAATACAGTTTAACATCTAATTTCTAACCACCTGCATCTTTGTCTTAGTCATTTTCTTTATAATTTAAATGTGTTTTGTTGTCTTTCATAGTTAATATTTTCTATTGCAAAATGTTTTACTGTGTATTTCAATGTACTTAGCCTGTTTTTAAAATGTATGTTATGCATGTATGCTGCAGTACTTGTGTATAGAATAGGTATAGGAACATGAAGTTCCCCCAATATAGTTTAAAAGTATAGGAACATGAAAGTTCCAAAATAGTGCTTGGTAAAAAAGCATTAATAGAATTTTAGGTTACAGGTGTAAAGTATATTTTGCAAAAATATGTTTTTGAAAAGGGCTGGTATATTAATTTTCACTCTATTACGTTGGTGCATAAAAATAAGAAAAGGAGGAAATGTGGGTGTACCTATTTAAGACCCTAGACCCACCCTTTTCTGGGAGGGGTCTTGGGAACCGGATAGTAGGTGTAACCTTACCTGCTAGACCCTCCCATTCCTGGGAGGGGTCTGGGAAATGTTATATAAGGCTTGGACCAAGGGAATTCGGGCCTTTTGGCTTTTTGCCTTTGGCTCTTGGCCCTTTCTGCGCTGCTGGGCGCTCTGAGGAAGATGGCTGAAAGGAGTTTAGATGCAGGGCCAAGAATAACTAGTGCTTAAAAGGTTATGAGATAGGCCACACACATGTGGTGAATAGGGCCTGAATAAAGATGATTCTTCCTAAAGCCTGCCTGTGAGTGAGTCTTGATTACGCCGATTACCTGGGCCTGGAATTCGCCAGCTGGATGGGGATGAAGCCACGTGGCTGGGGCCTAAGCACAAAGGCCTCCATCCATCGCCATCCAGCCCCATCATTAATTATTTCATGCTACACTATCAAATGATTACAGTGAACTAAGCCTTTGATGTTTTTTTCTCTACTGGAAAATTTAAATATATAAGCTAGCTAATCCATCCTGTCTTAAAAGCAAGATATCAGTGGAAACCAGCGTGCAGCCGCCTGTCCCTGGGACCATCAGAGTCATGTTAGGAAACCTCCCTCTTGAGTCTGAGATCCAGTCTTCTAGCCCTATTCCCCAGGACCCACATTAATGATCAGTTTCAGTCTCAAGCCAGGCAAAAGTATGTGATTACTCTGAAGACCAATATACCCTCACTGTATGTTTCCGTGATAAGTATAAAGATGCTGTGTTTGTACCAAAAGGTTGACCACTGCTATAGAAGAGGCCAGATACATACTAAAATATGCTAGCACTAAGAGCACTCAAATGTTAAAAGAAAATTATTGAACCAGTTGACATCATTAAATTTACACAACTGAATGCAAGACTAAAAAATAAGGTAACCCATTCTTCTCAGTGCCTAAATCATTTTAGAACCACACAAAAGACAGAGGTTGTACTTTCAGATTCTGAAGTTCAACATTCAGTCATCACTTCAATTAAATGAGAAGATTGTGTTGATTTCGGTTGGGACATGGAACTAATTATTCTTAAAGAAGGGCCAGTGTCTACTCGCATCTGAATTTCCATCTGTCAGCTTAGATCCTAAGATTGATAGGGTTGTTCTTATATTTCTGAGCTCAGGCAACAATGACAAAATTGGTGAGAGTGCTGGAAGTGGCATCCATCATCCCAGAGAGGAAAGACAAGAACCAAGGCTTATGGGAGGTAGAGAAGCAGAAACTGCCAACGGACCTGAGGGCCTATGGAAGGCAGCTGAAACCTGCTCAATGACTGCAATTAGACAATGTTCATAAGATCAACTCTCAATAGGAAGATAAACTAATGAGTATAAATTACCCAGAAGGTAACTCAAACACTGTTTTCCAAAAAAAACTCTTCAAATAACAAAATACTGCAAGTCATAAGTCACTTCATTGGTTTTGTGTGTGTATTTTTTGTTTGGGGGCCACACTGGAGGTGCTCTGGAGTACTTCTGGCTCTGTACTCAGAAATCTCTTCTGGCAGGGTCAGGGGATCATATGGGATGCCAGGGATCCAACTCAGATCCATTCCAGGTTGGCAGCATGTGAGGCAAATGCCCTAGCACTGTGCCATCACTTCAGCCCCCATAAATCACTTTATAAAAGCTATTCATGTAAACCAGGAAGATTGTACAGGACCTTGTCTGTGGCTCAATCCTGAGTCAATCCAGCATTTGGGCCTGAGAGTATCACTGGAAGTGACCCTGAGCACAGTCATTAAATAGACCCAGAGCACTGCCAAGCATAGCCCAAACAACCCAAAAACACTTTGTCAAGAGTACCAGTGCCTCATTTATATTTTAAGAGCAGGAAATAATTAGTTGAGTCCTTTTCAAAAACTACTTACTGGGTATGGGAGATAAGATGTTTGTCTTAAAGTGTCCAACTCCAGTTTGATTCTCAGTACCCCATATGATTTCTTGAATACCACCAAGGATTATCCTTGATCATAGGACCAAGAGTAATTCTTTTTTTTTTTTTGGTTTTTCAGGCCACACCCGTTTGATGCTCAGGGGTTACTCCTGGCTAAGCGGTCAGAAATTGCCCCTGGCTTGGGGGGGGAACCATATGGGACGCCGGGGGATCGAACCGCGGTTGCAATCTTTCCTTGGCTAGCGCTTGCAAAGCAGGTACCTTACCTCTAGCGCCACCTCGCCGGCCCCCCAAGAGTAATTCTTAATCACCACTGTTTTACCATGTGATTCTGGGATAGTTTGGCTCCTTATACAATGTCCAATAAATTGGTTCTAAACTAAACTTGACTTCCAGGCCTTTGCCTTTGTCACATAAGAAAGTTTTGGGCAAAAGACATAAAGTAAAGCAAAAGAAAGCTTTACTGAAGATTTCATACACATTCTGATGGAGACAGAGTGTGGACAAACTCATGAGGAGTTGCCATGAGATGATGCGTGGTATAGATACTTGGAGTGGGGGTGGTGTTCCAAGCACTGTCCAGGGCCACTCTGGTTAATACTCAGTCAATTAAACCTGACAGTTCAATGTTAGCACCAGTAATAAAACCCAGTAGTACAGGGGGTCACCAGAGTCACACCCAGTGTTGCCCAGGGCCCCATGTGGTATCAAGTCTCAATCTCCCAGAAGTGGTGTCAGGAATCAAACTAGGGTCAGCCACATGCAAGACAATTGCCTTCACCCCTTCATTCTTAGAAATTTTTGTTTGTTTGTTTGTTTTTTGTTTTGGGGTCACACCCAGCAGTGCTCAGGGGATACTTTTGGCTCTACACTCAGAAATCGCTCCTGGCAGGCTCGGGGGACCATATGAGATGCCAGGATTTGAACCACTGTCCTTCTCCATGCAAGGCAAACACCCCACCTCCATGCTATCTCTCGGGGCCCCTTCAAAAAACTTTTCTAAGCCTAGGGCTATATATTCATGAGGAAAGGCCTTTCCAAGTAGATATTAGTCTTTGAAGTAGGTACTTCTCAGTGTCAGGGACATCCTTCTCTTTATACCATGTAAAACATTCAGAACTGTCATGGTGTCACATACATGATGTGAAGGGGGACTTTTAATGGTAATATTAGTCCAATCCTATACAATGAAGTAATTGTCAGTTTGCAGACATATTCTCTGCCATCTTTGATCTTCTCCAATGTTGACCAGTTCATTACATGACCTGTGTGGTTACGGTGGTAAGAAAATGATTAAAACAAAATGATTGAACCAATTGACATCATTAAATTTACAGAACTGAATGCAATATTAAAAAATAAGAGAACCCATTATTCCCAGTGTCAAAATCATAGGTAGGAGGATGGTGGCAGAGGGGCTTCCTCACCTACATGCCTGCCACAGAATTGGATTCCCAGAAACCTTTCTTGATGCCATTTATAACCAAGTTAATCTCTTGGATCTATTGGCATGGTAGGGATGAGCTTCCCATTTCTTACAACCTGTCAATTAATTCGAACGCTCTAATCTTCAGCAGTACACAGGATTTTGGGTTTTACTCATTGCTTGCAGCTATCTGTAAAATAAATTACTTCATGCGATCTTTTCACTAGGCTGCCTAAGACGAATAAATCAGATGTTTTAATCTCCATGACTGTTTTTACGCAAACAAGGACTCCATTGCAACATTTCCAGGTGAGGCAATTTTGACTCCCCCTTCAGTGTTCCACACCCAGACATTTCCATGGAAAGCCAATATAAGTGCTTATGATTTCTATCACAACCTTAGCTACCACTACAATCACAAAATGTTCAAGAGTTAGGTGATGACTTTCATTTCAATCTCACTGGCCAAACAGAAATTCTTTCTGAAAGATTATTCTTGTCCCCCAGCTTCTAGTAAAAACTCTCAAAGTTCTTATGTCAATTCCTGTCATCTGATCCTGTATCGGGCTGTTGGAGCTGTTCAAAACAGTTGTGTCTTCTTTTTTCTAGTGAAATAATCCCAAATGCTTTAGCCAGGAGCCATACTCCTCTTTATCTCGACCACATGTTTGAGACAGAGCAATGGCTCCCAGAATTAAGCATAGGATGAAAGCTGAACCTTGTGAAAATTGCAATACAATCTTACATTAACAGCCCTGGCTGGGATTTTTGCAAAGAAGTTATTCTTCCCCGACCCCCCTCTCCCCCATTCCTCCGGATCTCCAGGTGGGTTCCTGGAAGGAGTTGACGGGGCACCCTGGGTTTTCCCCACTCCCAGGCCAGGCCCGGACACTGGCCTAGGGTGGGGCTCAAATCCCTGTCCTTCAGGCTTGGGAGGGTCCCTCTCCCTTCCTGGAGCAGGATTTTTAGCTGGCACGGATGGGCAGCTGGCAGGCCTCCCCATGTGCCAGCGGCCTTTTGGTCCGGCCTAGGGTCAGGGGCCTCTCCCCCATTCCTCCGGATCTCCAGGTGGGTTCCTGGAAGGAGTTGACGGGGCACCCTGGGTTTTCCCCACTCCCAGGCCAGGCCCGGACACTGGCCTAGGGTGGGGCTTAGGGGGTGGAGTTTGATCTGGTGGGTGGCAGATAGCTGCTCAGCTATACTCAGGCTGTCACTGGAAATTTCATACCAGTCTACATTTTGCAAACCACGCGGGGGCTAGCCCCCCCACGCGAACATTTGCTCCTCCCAACCATCAGTACCCCAGATTTAACCTTCTTAACTTTAGTAACACATAGTTTTAATCTCTGACCTAAGACATACAGGAGTTCTAACAAATCCCAGAACTATTTAGAAGGACACAAATTGAACACATGTTGAACACATATATCTTTTGAATATTTTATGGGTATTTTCTTTAACTGATGTAACTTTCTATATATTTTTCTACCATGATGTTTCTATCCACTTTTCATCTTGTCTTTTCTTTGTAAGCTGTATAGTAAGGATTGTTGTTGGAACTGTCCCTCAGTTTGATGCCTATGATTGAACTATGTCATGGAAATTGCTGGTCTTGTTCCTATTGCCTCCAGATGCACCAATAACGCTTCATGGCATTGATCCTTGTTTGCATAGACACATTAAAATGGGAAAACACCATACATATAGATAAGTTCTTATCTAATAAATCTCAGTACAATGTACCTTACACCCTGAACATTGATACAATGACCTGGAACAGGCCTCAGAAGAATGGGCATCCTCCATTCACGCCGGAACCAGGCAAGCTATCTACGAAACATCCAAGGTCTTTTATAGCAACAGCTGGAAGCAGTCCTCTACCAGGAAAGACACTACCAAGGGTCTGACATCGACCCCCTAAAAAGAAACTTCCGTTTACACTGAGAAGACTTGACAACAACAATGCTCTACAGGACATGGTTCTCTCTAGTGCCCCTTAAGTGTGAGGTGAAATGAGAGCATGCTCTGCACCATCCTGACTGCAATATGGGAAATGCAGACTCCAGGATCTTTAATACAGAAGCATGATACCAACAACAGAGACTATGTGAGGAATGGAGGTGTATTGCCACCACAGATGATGACTTGAATTGGACAAACTAGTTTGCCTGGAGCCTAGAGTCAGTCCTGTGCCAGGAAACTTCAGGGGTAGGGTCTCCTTGTATTTAGACCATAATTTGTCTTTCCATGTCCCTTATGTTTTGGTGGGCCTATGCAAACAAATGCCACTTTAATACCATTTTTTACTAAGTTCCCTTGACGCCAATCCTTAAGAAAAACAACCCACTAAAACTTTTGAGGTTAACTTAAACTAGTAAGCATGTGCATGGAACTAGAGAAATGTACTTTGCCCTCAATGTTTAAGGAGTTACATAAGTCTAATGTCTTTAGATTATATTGTGTGCTGCTAAGAAATAGTATGTACTACAATTGGGGATTTGAGGGACAAAGTAATTGTATTGTACATGGGTTTAGTTTTGTTTTTCTTAATGTTCTTTGGCTGAAAGTTCAAGGCTGGGATATCATCGATGGGAATACCGTGAATTTTGTTTATGGGTGATTGGGCTTCCACTGTAACTTTACCCTGTCCTCTTTCTTTGCATCTTTGTTGTCGTAATTAAAATTAAAAAAAAAATCTTAAAAAAAAAAAAAGAAGTTATTCTTCATCTCATGCGCTTTGTTTTGCTTGTGTTCCCTTCAATCTCATTGAACTTTTTTTTTTTTTTTTTTTTTTTTTTTTTTTTGGTTTTTGGGCCACACCCGTTTGACGCTCAGGGGTTACTCCTGGCTATGTGCTCAGAAATCGCCCCTGGCTTGGGGGGACCATATGGGACGCCGGGGGATCGAACCGTGGTCCGTTCCTTGGCTAGCGCTTGTAAGGCAGACACCTTATCTCTAGCGCCACCTTCCCAGCCCCTACTTTTTTTTTTTTTAATTCTATTTATTTAACAGAATTAAATTTATTGGGGGGTCATTATTTCAACCTAAAATTATTTAAGCACATTTTCAATTCTTTTATTCAACACATTGAATATATTTTATATACTTTGAGAGGGAAACAACAAAGCTTTAAATACAAGTAATATCACATCAATAGCCCCACACTTGTCCATAACAAAATCAGTTTGCCATATATATTTCTTAAATATGCTGTTTGAGTATTTTAATCTAGAGTTCACTGCCTAGATTTTAACAAAAATTTAAAGATATGGGGACTGAGAGATAGCATGGAGGTAGGGCATTGCCTTGCATGCAGGACAGTGGTTCAAATCCCGGCATCTGCCAGGTGTGTCCCAAAAAACAAAACAAAAAAAATTAAAGTATGTTTATTTCGGAATAGTGGAGAGAGGTGGAGTGCAACTTCATGTATGCATTTTATTTTCTTGAGTTGGAAATGTAATCAGGAGTAGAATACATGTTTTGTACATATGAAGTCCTGAGTTTTATCCCCAGCACTACAAAATATAAATTATTATAGTTTTTTTAAACTTAATTGATTGATTGATTTTGGGCCACATCCAGTGGTGCTCATGGGTCACTCATGGCTCTGCACTCAGAAATTGCCCCCTACAGGCTGGGGGAACATATGAGATGCCAGGAATCAAACTAGGTCCCTCCAGGGTCGACTGCATACAAGGCAAATGCCCTACTGCTGTGCTATCTCTCCAGCCCCTAAATTCTTATAGCTGTCAAAATTCAAGATAAATTTTTTAATATTTAAATTAATCTGATCATTTTCTTTTTTTTTCTTTATTTATGACCATTTCCTTTCTACATAGATACTTAATGTCTAGGATACATAAATTCCAGATATGCCAGTTTTTATTAATTCACAAAGAAATTCTTACAATTGATTTCAAATAATTTTATCTGAAAATATGACATATTTATTCTCTAATTCCCAAAGATAATAAATTATTATAAGCACAGTCATAAAAATTCATAAGGGCATAAAATTTAAAAGGTAAAATGCAAATTCAACTAGATAAAAATATCTGCTTCATTTTTTCCAATGTGAGAGAGCAAATATCTGGAGAAATGTTCTGTATTTTGCACAAGTTGTACAAATAATTAACAAAACTAAATCAAGTATCAAGGATGTGGGGCCGGAGAGTTAGCATGAAGGTGAGGCATTTGCCTTGCATGGAGAAGGATGGTGGTTCAAATCCCGGCATCTCATATTGTCCCCTGAGCTGGCCAGGAGCAATTTCTGAGCATAGAGCAAGGAGTAACCCCTGAGCGCTGCCAGGTGTGACCCAAAAAACAAAAAAAATGTATCAAGGATGTAATTTAAAATATTTACAGCTGTTAATTTTATTGGAGATGAAACAGCCACTTGATCAACTTTAGTTGGCATTAGTAATTGATAACTCCCTTCACATTGTCCTGGGGGACTGGGCTTTGCAAGATTCAAGTCCTTTCATTCCATCAAACTCTACCAAAAATCAAGTCTGTGACACTTAGATTTTGGAATTGAAAAAAGAAAGATTGTCAAGGGGAAATGTGGATCCTCAGGTGATTTTTTTTTCCCCTTTCCAACACGGGGTTATCAATTTATGGGAAGAAAGAGTAGGTTACTCTTGGAAGTGAGAAGAATGTGATGAAAAACCTGAATAGCCTTTGTACTGTTTACCTTATACAGATAAATGGCAAACAGGAGATCTGGAACAGGTAGAGTCCACCTGGATATAAAATTCCAGCTTGTTCTGAGAAATGTGCACCAGGGGTTGATTAATAACCAAGGAAGAAAAGATCATTCAGTAAGTACCACTAGATTGTTGGGTTACTGATAACCAGTAAGAAATTTTTCTGAGGGCCCGGAGAGATAGCACAGCGGCGTTTGCCTCGCAAGCAGCTGATCCAGGACCAAAGGTGGTTGGTTCGAATCCCGGTGTCCCATATGGTCCCCCGTGCCTGCCAGGAGCTATTTCTGAGCAGACAGCCAGGAGTAACCCCTGAGCACCGCCGGGTGTGGCCCAAAAACCAAAAAAAAAAAAGAAATTTTTCTGTGGGACCAGAGAAACAGTACAGACATTTGTCTTACATGAATGAGACTAACTCCAGTTCCATTCCTAACACTGCAGATGGTCCCCTAAGCACTGCCAAGAGTAACCCTGTAGCACTTAGCCAGGAGTAAGCCTTAAGCATTGCTGGGGCTAGCTTAAAGATAAACAACTGCAATGACAACAAAAAAAAGTTGTGCTACTGCTAGATAAGGAACTACATACAAAAGATAAGATATTAAGATTAGGTATAGAAATGTAGCTATACTTACCTCAATGAAGCCAGATTTTCAACACTTTGAGGCAATAGATTATAACTCTGAATTATGATAATTGCATACCTAATATGCTTCATTTTGTCCTTCTTTTCATGGAAACAATCATAGAAAAGCTTCCAAACACTTAAATCAAATTAAACTCAGTATATTGTTTGAATAAATATAAAAAAGAATAAAGTAACAACTTTAGTCTCAAAAGAAGGTATATATTTTATAAAGAATATTTAGACAGTTGCTTAATGTATTTGTCATTAAAGACTTTGGTATAGTCCATATCAAATTTCTTTGAAGACCCTGAAATTGACATTGCTAAAATCAGGTTCAGAAACTCAGAATGTGAGTTGGCCAGGTACAACTTTTCTGTGTTCTGTCTTTCAGATGTCACTGCAACCTTTAGCTATATCACCTTCTTATTACAGACCTGAAAAGGTAAAACTAGTAGCTGAGGATCTCAGCCCGTGATTACCTACAGTGGTACAATGGGAAAAATTAAATTTATAGAAAAATACTATATGAAACCACACTTTTTTTTGTTTTGTTTTGTTTTTGGATCACACCCTGCAATGCTCAGGGGTTACTCCTGGCTCTACACTCAGAAATTTCTCCTGGCAGTCTCAGGGGACCATATGGGATGCCTGGATTTCAATCACCATCCTTCTGCATGCAAGGTAAACACCCTACCTCCATGCTATCTCTCCGGCCCCGAAACCACACTTATTTTTATACTGGATCTCAAATAGAAAGAATCCTACCTACCCACTACACTATTTCTCTGGCCCTGAAGTTTTCCTTTAAATGGTAAAATATTTTAGCTCTGCATGCTTTGCACTGTAAATGTTTAATATAAAAGCATTTGTGAGAGCATATAATATGCTATAGTATAAAATGTCATGGCATAAAATATAAATTAACATGCATAGTCAATACAGATGCTAGAATACCAAAAATACTAATAGACCTAGAGAAATAGCACAGAAGGGAAAGCACAGCGCCTTCACAAAAACAGTAAGATGTGCTCACTGTATCTTAAGAAATAAGAATGCTGGTAGCTGAAGAGATAGTAAAGGGGTTAAGGCATTTGCCTTGCAAAATGGTTCCCAGAACACCAGCAGGAGTGATCCCTCATCACAGAGCCAATAGTGTGGGCCCAAATCAAATAAACAGAATAAAATAAAATCCTGAAAATGTTATTCCAAAAAACGTCCAGAAATGCTGATAGTAAATTATATTTGCAGTAATTGTTGAACTGCTCTTTGGGATGTCTGATTCAGTTTATAAAAGGTGATTTAGAACAGAGCATTGACACAATCTTGAAAGGTTTTCTTGGTACTTGAGCTGACTCTGACACTGGGACCATACGTCCTGGATGACCTGACTGTCATGACCAACACTGATCTGGAAACCCGGATTGAAAGTTTGACAGAAAAGTCAGCTGATTTCAAGAACCATGAAGAAGTGTGTACTCCAACACGGAAGGGGAAGTCTCATCTTTGCTTCCAAGCTCATGAGTTGATTCTGCCTAACCATCATCCCCTTCAACAATGTGAATTCTATTGTCATTAGGTTTGAACTCCTTGGTAGTTATTTCCATGTCAGGAAATTCCAGGTCTGTCCTCTGCTGCTGACACTGATCTGAGCATGAAAGTGGAGCAAATCTTACCAATCTCCTCCTTACTGGGAGAACTCACTGTGAAGCCATGATTAGGCAGAAACACAAGATTGCTGGAATCAGATTCGACAGCAAGGTCAGCTGTAGACACAGCAAGGTCAGATCTGGGAAGATGTCACTTCCTGAAGATAACCCTGGTTAACAATGGTAGCCCAGAACAAGAGCGCTGCAGCAGCAAGATTCCACCACTGCTGACACATCCCTTTCTGCCAAGACTGATGAATACACTGAAGCGAGCTTCTCAGGACTGGAACTGGGACTACAGTTTGCATTAGCCCTGGTAAGGACAATTGGCCCTCTCGGGTGAATGAACCATAAATCAATTTGTCCACACCATAATGGGGTGATTTCTCCTCAGCAGTAAGTTTCTGAAATATATTATCTGAGAAAGTTTCTTTTTTAAAAGCTCATAAGAGGAATCCAAGACCTTGGGCATCTTTAATTATTAACTCAGGCAGGCACATTTCCATTTTACATTAGAAACATCTGGAAGTAAAATTATTAACTACATATATCAGCCTCTGTTTGGCAAACACATCCATTCCTAATTTCGCTGAGGCTCCGCAAATCTTAACAGAAGCTTGCTTGTATTCAGTGTGACAAAACTTGGATTTTAAAGAAAATTTTAAATAAAAGGGAATTTCATGTGAATAAAGGAGGAAAAAATAAAACTGGAGCACTTGCCTGATATCTGAGACCCTCACTTTGATCTCCAACCCTGCACAGTCCCTTGAGACTGCCAGAGCTGGCTCTGATGGCGTCAACTACTGCTTGACATGAGTGGAACTGGCAAGTATCCCCAAGAATGTCCCCCATGGTCCTTGATCACTGCTTGAGAAAACCAACCACCCCCTACCACCCCGTATAGATGAAAGAAATTCAAGTTAGAGGATAACTGTGAATAAGTCTAGGTACACTGAAAAAAGTCAAATAATGAAGAGTCTTGAGTTACCTGAGTAATATACTCTAATCTTGAATTCCAAACTCTTAAAAGTTTTAGGCTTGGAGCTTCGCCGCCGCCATGTCTTCCGGGGCCAGCTTGAGCGCCCTGCAGCGCCTGGTGGAGCAGCTCAAGCTCGAGGCGGCCGTGGAAAGGATCAAGGTCTCCCAGGCTGCCGCAGAGCTTCAGCAGTACTGCATGCAGAACGCTTGCAAGGATGCCCTGCTAGTTGGTGTTCCAGCTGGAAGTAACCCCTTCCGGGAGCCCAGATCCTGTGTTTTACTCTGAAGACTGTACAGAAGAAGTTTGCTGAAGAATGTTTTCCAGTGCATATTATGAATGGCTGCCTCCAAGTTCCAAGAAAACACTTATCTCTCGTCAAATTACTTTAAGATATTTCAGACATTTCCTATGACTTAGACCTAGAGCCAGAATTATACAGAAATTTGCCCTAACCCAAACCCAATAAAACTAGAATAGATTTAAATAATAATGATTTGAATTTTGCGTGGGAGAGGGTGAGAGGCTAATACTCTGTACTTCAGACAAATACTTTATCACCAAAAATTCCAAAATGGACCTCTTTCATTAGTAAATTTGTATTTGTATACCTGGCATATTATGTATGTTTTGTTTACTGTATATTTACATTTTGGGGAATGAATACTTGTTTATTAAAAAATTTTTATCATTTGTTGTTCCTGAATAAGATTTTTGTATCATGGCAAGATTTTTTTTCTAGTGAACTTACAATTTCTAAATGAGACATAAAATTGGAAGAAATAGACTTCAATAATCAAATGATATCTTGAACTTTCTTAATTAAAATTTTGTTTTAATTTAAAAAAAAAAAAAAAAAAAGTTTTAGGCTTGAGATTAACCTGTCATATGAATAAGAAAATTGATGTGAGATTTGCATATATATATAAATATATATGTTTTTACTATAGCAATGTACAAAGAAATTAAAGTTTCTCTGAACTGAGACAGTCTTCAGGAAAAATGAAGAAGCTGGAGATAGGAAATGAGTATTTCTCATTTCATGGTAAGCTTTAAATAACTAGCCATAGTAAATAGAAATTCTAAAAACTCAAGGTAGAATCAACGTTGAAAGGGAAAACAGAATAAGAAGAACAAATAATGGGGCCGGAGAGATAGCATGGAGGTAAGGTGTTTTACGCCTTGCATGCAGAAGGTCGGTGGTTCGAATCCCGGCATCCCATATGGTCCCCTGAGCCTGCCAGGAGTGATTTCTGAGCATAGAGCTAGGAGTAACCCCTGAGCACTACCAGGTGTGACCCAAAAACCAAAAAAAAAAAAAAAAAAAAAAGGACAAATGATAGAACAAGTTATACATGTATATTACTATGAACCACCCAACAATGTCCAACAGAAAATCAGAGATTACTTCCTACAAATTATACTAAAACAGATTTGATAGTATGAAAAACACTTTGTTGGTATACACAATGTATTATATATTATAAAAATCCTAAGCAACTACTAATTTACATTTTTAGGATGCATTTTTTAAATCTTTTGCATTTACTGGACCCATTTGTATTTGCTCCTCACAGACATGTTAAGTTATATTAAAACAGTAACTTGCTATAAAATAAATTTAAGTGGTTAAATATTGTTGTTTCTGATCCTACCCTAATCAATTATTATACCCCACCCTAGAGTGTGACCTGGTGATAGTATATTGGATTTTTCCTTACTTGGTATTCTGCCCCCACCCTAAGGTGGTACCTGATTCTTGTCAATAAAAGCAAGGGTCTGAGGAAGGCTCATTCTTAAGTCTTCTTCCACTGAGCTGCACTCCATCTTAGGAGCAGAAAGATTTTGTGGTTTGAATTCCTTGCTTGAGCACTGGATTTCCTGAAGCCATTCTTGTACCTTTTCACTATGTAAATTATTTTTTTCAGATCTCTACAACTGGAACTGTTTCCAGTTGTAGAGATCGAACAGGGGAATGGGAACTGCCTTTCCTGTCTGGGAGCTTGGTGGGAATCAAACTTTAACCAATCTCCTAGAGAATGTGACACTTCAAAATATATTTAGCATTTTCTATTTAAAAATTATGAAAATTCATAATTAAATATGACATTTTCAGGTATGAGTTAGCAGTTCAAAGATCAAAACTGAATCACATTGGTTAGACTCAAAAAGCATCAGTATAAATATTCTACTCAACTCAAGAAAACAGTTATTGGTGCTTACAACATACAGGTGCACCGAGAAGTAGAACTAAACTAACCAAGATATATCAAACCATATAGCTGAAAAAAGATTGAAGCTAATCCTAAAAGATTAAAGATTAACACCTATGATTTCTCAAGGAGAACTGAAATGTTTCTCTAATTCTCACACCATGCTGACATAAAATGACCAGCTCTTTTAAGGTCTGAGTCACTGGCTTTCTGACTATTTGGAAGAGTTTCAGTGATAATGATTTTTTGAGTAACTAAGCTGGTGGTGCCTGTGTGTCTACATATCTCCAAACTTTATTTCTGGAGTCAGCAAGAGTAGGTGAGGCGAGACATGTGAAAAAAATGCAATGAAGGGGTTGAAGTTTCATGGATTAGGATAATGAATTTTTCTGAAGGCAAGAGTGAGGAAATATTTGTAAAAGGAGTGGCAGGATGTAAAATCAGTGAAGGGTGACAATTACTGCCTCAACAATCGTTTTGTTTTCCATATAAACTGGACTGCAATCCAAAAAGTTGCCTCATTTCCAAATGTAATTATGTATAATGTAAGCCAAAAGGCATATTAAAATATATTAAATATATTTTTAATTTTACTGAATGGACTATAGTATAAGATGGACAAGTAAAAGGAAAACAAAATAGAAGGGAAAGAAAAGTTTAGATGGGGCCGGAGAGATAGCATGGAGGTAAGGCATTTATTTGCCTTTCATGCAGAAGGTCATCGGTTCAAATCCCGGCGTCCCATATGGTCCCCTGTGCCTGCCAGGAGCAATTTCTGAGCATGGAGCCAGGAGTAACCCCTGAGCACTGCCGGGTGTGACCCAAAAAAAAAACCACCAAAAAAAAAAAAAAGTTTAGATAAAAAAAATTTAAAAACAAAAGAAGGGACCAAAACATTTAAAGGAAACAAAAATATGTTCACAAATTTCAGAACACTTTGTACCACAAATATGGGCAGTGTTACAGATACAACTAGTCATCAAGAAATAAACAACTGGGCCCGGAGAGATGGCACAGCTGTGTTTGCCTTGCAAGCAGCCGATCTAGGACCTAAGGTGGTTGGTTCGAATCCCGGTGTCCCATATGGTCCCCTGTGCTTGCCAGGAGCTATTTCTGAGCAGACAGCCAGGAGTAACCCTTGAGCACCACTGGGTGTGGCCCAAAAACCAAAAAAAATAAAATAAAATAAAATAAAAAATAAACAACTGTGTTAGTTACTAAATAAAAATATAGATCGTGTTTCATTCTATCTTAATATCAGATTATTTTCGAGAGCTCAGAACATTGACAGCTAACTATACCAAATTATAAACCAAAAGTACAATGAACAATCTGAGATATCATATAGAATTACAGAGTTGGCATACAGAATGAAATTCTTTTTCACTCAACATTTAAGATAATTCTGAGATTTTGTCAGGGAAAATAGAAAATGTTTTTCTAATCCTCAGATAGTACTGAGGGCATTATTGAATATCTTTTCCAATTCGTGAGTAACTAGTCTGTGATTTGAAAGATAATGACATGGGAGAGTAAAATTGACTTTCCAAATACTCAAAATTATCCACAGAAACAGAAAATATTCTTATAAAATGATATTATCTATGAGTTTTATTAAGCTGCATTACATTGCATGACTATTGGTTTGTCATATAGTATCCTGAATAAGAATACAGTCTCACACCCAAGAAGAGAAGATTATCTTTCTCCCAAAGGCTCTGCTCCTTCCCTGATTATACCACAAGAAAGTCAAAACAAACCTGAGACTTGCAATGAACATTTCCAGACTCAAACGAATCTTAAGAGATTAACAATAATTAAGTCCTTCCTAAGGCAATCTATGAAGTCAACAAAAGATGGTTTTGATACGCATCCACTTGGTTCAAAGGCATTAAATAAGCATTAAACCCAAAAGATTTGGGGGGGGCACTAAATAAGGGAGAGTTGGGGCAGCTTTCAATGCATCCTAAAGACACCTGTTCTGCCAGTGAGAAGCTTCCAACAAAGAGAAAAATAAAATAAAATAATGATAAAAATAAAAAAATAATAAAAAATCGTCAGGGTTTGACAATAAATAGAATTTTTCTAGATCTCTATTGGGGGAGGGAGGATTTTAGAGCAGTGTTCAGGGGACCCATAGGGATGATTCAAATCTAGGTACCAATACCATACCCGACTGTATTTAAGGGCCACCAGAATTATACCCAATGCTGTTTGTCATAGGCCTTGGGGTGCCAGGGATCAAATTTGGGGCCTCATGAATAGAAGGTCTGCACTCCATTCTTTATCTCCCCAGTTTCTGTCACTCTGTGCTTTTTAAATGCCATTTTTTATAGCCATGATTAACTAATCTCTCAACCCAAACTTCAAAGAATTACAATAAAAACAACCCAATGATTTTTGGTTAAAATTTCTTAAGTGAGGGGCGGAGAGATAGCACAGTGGCAGGGCATTTGCCTTGCTTGCTGCCAACCTGGGAGGGACCTGGTTTGATTCCCAGCATCCCATATGGTCCCTGTGCCTGCCAGGAGCTATTCTTGAGTGCAGAGCCATGAGTGACCTCTGAGCGCCTTTAGGTGTGGCCCAAAGACCAATCAATAAATAAATAAAGTTTTTTAAAACAATAAAAATAAATAAAATTTCTTAAGTGAAATCTCTTTATTAAAAAAAAAACCTAAATATGAGTCCATGTAGCTAGCTGGGTAGTATGAGTAGTAGAGTCCTTCCTTCCATATATAAAATTCTGGATTCTATCCTGAGCACCTAAAGAAAATAAAATGAATACACATTCACTTTTAGTCTGTGTGTGTGTTTTTATACAAGGGGATGGAAGAACACCTGGTAGTCATCAGGAATGGTGGGACTCTAGGAACCATATGGTATGCCAGGAATTAAATCTGGATTGAGCGTGTACAAGGCAACATCCTGTCATCTCTCCAGCCCTGGAACTCCACTTTAATTTTTTTCATTTTTATTAATTTAAGTAACATGGTTATACTAGTGCTAAATTATATGATATTGATGTTCAAAGTTACAGCATTCCACCACTACAAAGTATCCAAGACCCTCCACAATGTCTTTATGTCACTTCCAGTTCACCTCTCTCTTTCTTTCCTCCCTCATTGTTCTGTAATCTGAGTTTTATAATTCAAAGTCAACTATTTGTCATTGCTCAGCATTGTCTATTCTCTTATTTTGCCTTTCTCTAACACCACAATTAGTGAAATTATCTGGTATATATGTTCTTCTCTTTCTGACTTACTTTGCCTAATATGGTGCTCTCCAGTCCCAACTACATGGCAGCAAAATGCCTAACTACATCTTTTCTCACAGCTTCATTAGAATCCATTGTGTATAATGGAATGCTACAACTTCTTTATCCATTCATCTGCCCTTAGACATTGGAGCTGTTCCCATATCTTGGCCATTGTACTAAGTGCTGCAATGTACAGAGGAATATGCATATATCTTTTTTAAATTAATGTTTTTGTATTTGGGGGGTAGATGCCAAGAAGTGAAAATGCTGGGTCATCAGAGAGCTCTGTTCTTCCTTTTTTGAGACATCACCGTGTTGTTTTCCATAAACGCTAAGCCAGTCAACATTTGGACCTCTATGTTTTTGACTCATCAAGCTGACTTAAAGAGCAGCCCATGTGTCAACACCGGGCAAGCAGCCACACAGTGTCCACCAGTACTCCACCGCACAATAATGGGAAGATGCTTGATGCTTAGCCTGGGAAATTAAAAATAATGGGTGAAAGAAGGATATGGCAACAAAAGCATTGGTAGCAACTGCCAAGGGGCAAAGTCCATAGAAATTTGGAAAGCTCGGTGTTGGCAGCAGAGCAGGGACAAGAAGTTAAAAAAAAAAAAAAAAAAAGGCAAGAAATGTGGAAGGGGGCCCGGAGAGATAGCACAGCCGTGTTTGCCTTGCAAGCAGCCGATCCAGGACCAAAGGTGGTTGGTTCGAATCCCAGTGTCCCATATGGCCCCCCGTGCCTGCCAGGAGCTATTTCTGAGCAGACAGCCAGGAGTAACCCCTGAGCAATGCCGGGTGTGGCCCAAACCCCCCCAAAAAAAGAAAGAAATGTGGAAGGTATACTCATAGATAGTCCCATCCATCTAGTGCAGTGGAAAAGCATTTAAGTTTGAAATAGATAGAACTCAGTCAATCAGTCAAGCCACAGTGAAGACAAAAAAGCAAAAAATAAAACACAAAACAACAACATTTTGCTTATAGGGAAAAGCTACACCGTACCTTTGATTACGATCCACAATCCACCTCCTGCTGCCCACAAGGTTACAGAGACAGTTGGGCAGTTAGAGACAGACAAAAGCAGAAAACCAAAGCTGGATCCTGCCTTCAAGGCCTTTGAATCCTAAAATAAGTGCAAGCCTGAGAATTAACCCATCACTATCTTATCTATCTACAGAGCCATCTATCCTCTAGGAGATGGGCAGAAGGTTTCTTGCAAGGCGGCAAGAAGTGCACGTTTTTTTTTCCTAGTGCCAGAGTCACTTTCTGTATCTGATGGATGCTGGAAGCCAAGCAGAGACACTTCCGTAAATTCTCGCTTCCTTCTTCAACTGGTCCCCTTGAATTTTAGTTCTTACTGCCTCTTTGACTGTATTCCTGTTTGTCAGTTTATACTGCATCCTGACCACACCATCCCTGAGAAGGGTTCAGAACATCACAAAGAATATCTTCTTATGTGTGTCAAATGTTGCCTCCAAAACATTTTCACCACTTCTAGATGTTTCCTAGAAATCAGAGTATATGCTATGGAATATTTTGGCTTCTCCTGTTAGTGCCACATTGAGAGTTTTCTTCTAACCACAGCACATTG
This sequence comes from Suncus etruscus, assembly GCF_024139225.1. Lineage (NCBI taxonomy): Eukaryota > Metazoa > Chordata > Mammalia > Eulipotyphla > Soricidae > Suncus > Suncus etruscus. The sequence goes on along the minus strand of NC_064848.1, from coordinate 187,956,022 downwards.
CAGCTCTCCATCCCTTTCCATGATTCAATAACATTTCATGGGGTGGGTAAACCTACAATGTACCATTCATCTGAAACCTGGGTTTGTTCTACTTCTGGAGAGGTCATAGGGAAGTTGGGGCCTACCCAGAAGTACTCAGAGTCTGTTCTTGTCTGTGTGCTCAGGAGTGAACCCAGCTGATGCTAGGAGACCATATGTGATGCTAAGAATGAAACTAGGGTCAACCCAAGGGGCCACATGTAAGGCAAATGCCTTACTTCCTATAGTATTTCTCCAAACCTCTTTGCCCAGTTTGGTTGTTGTGATTAGAGCTTCTATGCATAAAAAGAAAAAATATTGGTGAAAAAGAAGGAGGAATAGGAATGGCTGCTTAGTGGGCACAGGTTTTCTTTTTTTTTTTTTTTTCTGATAATGACTTTATTTTTTTCTGTTAACATAACCAACCCAAGGTACAGCATATTAAATCATAAAGTACAAATCCAAAGAAGGCAATAGCTTTACTAAGTTACAAAACTTTGGCAAATCAATACAGTACTCTTTTAATACAATAAAATCATTTTTGTTTGGGTCATGTTTTATATACTGCAGTGGTAATTTTCACTCTGAAGAGGTCATTTCTAGTACCAAATCAATTGGTTTTCAATAGTGATTTACAGAAGAGCAGATCTTAGACAAATGTTTTCAGACTAGACATTTTCTCCATTTACAGTGAGCTCCCCTGAGCTAGCTCAATGCTTCCTGAGGCAAGAAAATGGGTGTGTGAAGAGGTGGCTAGGCCCTGTTGGCTTGCTCCAAAGCTGGGTAGACTTCCCAGGAGTGGAAACCCCATGCCAATTTTGCCTCTGGAGATATGGCATGTCAAAGCTAATCTTGGTTCAAAATAAACTTCTATATTTTTGTAGTAAACACTTGGGTATCCTTAAAATCGGATGGTAATTTCAGCAACACTAACCTTTTTTAGTTAGAAGCCCTACATCACTTGGTATTGATCAGACGTCGCACAGATTTGGTTCAGCTAATTAGAATTTTCTTTTTTTAAAACTACAACATAGTTGGCTGTTGTATATGAGAATGTTTCCATAAGATTATTCTTTGCCTGTTGTCCCACCTTGACCTTCCAGGTGCTGTTGAAAGCGGAACAAATAGTTTGGGAGCTAGGTTTTTGGGGGTCTTTTGCCAGAGTTGGCTGGCTGGCTCAAGGTGTTTTTGGAGCTAGTGGCAGGCTGACAAAGGACTCTCTTCTCCCAACCTTTTAACCCTTTAAAAAAAAAACAGTCCCTGTTCAGGCGCCATTTGTTGCCCCATTTGTTGAGTCCCGTTTACACCTTCGGTGATTGAGTATCTGCAAAGAGCTCCCAGAATGAGAAATTGATTCCGATCCTCTTGTCCCCTTTTGGGGGGAGATCTTGGTAATATTTATCTGCACAAATAGTCCACACAGACAGGAGGGTTAAGGGTTAAAAGGTTGGGAGAAGAGAGTCCTTTGTCAGCCTGCCGCTAGCTCCAAAACATACCTTGAGCCAGGCAACCAACTCTGGCAAAAGACCTCCAAAAACCTCTTTCCAAACTATTTATTTGACTCTCAACTGAGCCCCACCTGGAAGGTCAAGGTGGGACAACAGGCAAAGAATAATCGTATGAAAATATTTTCAGTTGTCTTTCTCAAAGAGCAAATAAATACATCGCCAGTTTGCTGACACCTGGGGAAAAGGCTGCCATAGCTGGTTTTCACTTCTCTGCAAATTCTGCCGCTGCCATGGACGTTCTAATGCTTCCTCTTGCCAAAGCTGTCAATCCTTCGACCTCAGCATTTTATTTATGAATAACCCATTCCACTGCTTCACGGCCTTTGCTGGCATTTGAGTAGATGGTGGTCACCATCAAGCCTTCTAGGTAGCTGCTGAAACTGACGCCCTTTTACAGCAATGATGACTTCTTGCGTTAGAATCATTTTTTCTGGGTATTGAGAATGTGGTTTGTATATAAGTCTTTCATCAACTGACACCATATTTGTAAATGAAATACAGGTGGATTTTGGCTCCATTGTTTCTCAACTGATCAACTACAGAATGTTCTTGCACGTATGTTTTTGTTTTTGCTGTACCAATGAGAGACTTAACAATGGCTGGCAGGCCCCACTCGGTGCTGAGCAGGTGCAGGCTATGCAGCTTCCTCGAGGCATCCACATGCATGCGCAGCAAATCCACGCCCACCAAGCTGGGTTTCATGGGGTTCGGGTACTTCTGCATGGAGGCCATCGACACAGTCTCTCATGGGTGGTCCAAGACTTGCTCCGAGATCCAGATCTTCATGGTGAAGCCCAGGAACACTGGGCCCTGGCCAGGCCTGCAGCACCAGGCACAGGTTTTCTTTTGAGGTAATGAAAATAAAAGAAGACAGATAGCTTGGCTCTTCAGCAGAGTGAATGGACTAAATGCCAAGAAAATATGCATTTTATTTTGTGCTTTGTAAAAATTTTGATTCTGTTATTTTTTATTATTATTATTTCAAGGCAAACCCCTCCATGGTCAGCTGCCTAAACTACTATCAGGAAAGACCAAAGATGAAATACAGGGGTTAAAATTAATTGCTATGCCTGAGGCCCAACCTGATTTGATCCCCAACACTTCATATGGTCTCCAGAACACTGCCAAGAATGGGCCCCCAAGCACAGAGTTAATCCCGGAGCACTACAAGGTATGACCAAACACTTCTCCCAAATAAATAAAAGATCTAGAACTGGGGATGTGGCTCAAAGCATGCTTTGGTGGGAGTGGGAGTGCTTCTGGGTTAAAATTCTGATACTATATGGTCCCCTAAGCACAACAACAACAACAAAAATACACCTGGGGAGGCATCACTGGGTATGGCCCCAAGATGAAAAATATAATAAATAAAGCTGAAAACAAAGCTTGGAAAAATATGCTTATGTGTGCTATTCACCACCAAGTAATAGATAGAATTATTTTAAAAGATACAGAAAAGAGGGGGCTGGAGTAATAACACAGCAGCAGGACTTCTGCCTTACATACAGCCGACCCAGGACAGACTCGGGTTCAATATGGGGCATCCCATATGGTCCCTCGAGCTTGCCAAGAGCAATTTCTGAATGCAAAGCCAGAAATAACCCCTGAGCACTACCAGGTGTGACCCCAAAACAAACAAACCAAAAAAGGATACAGAAAAGAGATTTGTATTTTGGATTGTATTCAGAAGAAGAGATGAGCAGAATGAAGGTACAGCTTTAGGAAATGAAGAAATTCTCTTAGGATTAAAAATCACTGTATAGGCAAAAAGCCTATAAGAATGGTCCAACTAAAAATAATTCTTTTTAGTTTTGAAGCTCCTTTTGGTTCTGTGCTCAAGGGTCTCTCCCAGTGATAACTGGAAGCCAAGAACCAAAGCTGGGTCCTCATGTGCAAAAGCTTGGCTTGAGCTATATATATATTCCAAGCCTAACCTAAATAAATACATATATATAATTTAAGTTTTTTTAAGGCCATATAAATAGTACAGGGCTTAAGGCACTTGCTTCGCACACAATTGACTACAGTTTGATACCTGGTTCTGCATATGACCCCCCAGTCCCTACCAGGAGTGATCCCTCAGCACAGAACCAGGAGTAAGTCCTGAACATTGCCAGATATAGCCACTTATTTTTCTTTTGCATTTTATTTTATACATTATATATAATAAAATTTGAAAGAAAAATAAATACAAAGGCATGAGCTTAACTTGTCTAGATTTAAATAAAGTAGGGAGAAAATTACTATGATTAGGCTTTCTAATCTATTAATAGAAAGCAGCAGGGCTTATGCCTATCAGACGGGGTGAGGAATCAAAACCCAATAATGTCAGATGAACAAGTGCTCTCAGGGATCAAACCATGGGTTACCACATGCAAAGCATGCAAGCCAACCATCTGAGGTATCTTGCTAGTCATAAAAAAAAAATCTCACAGAAAAATTTCAACAAGAGAAATATCTAAGAGAATTTTAGCTAAAATAATATCAGCTATTATCAGTTGGACAAGTCCCATTATAACTTAAGAAACAATAAAGATCTCCCTTACAGGGATCAGACAGATAGGGCAGATATTGTGGCATGCATAGGACTGGTGGATTATTAAGGGTCATGATTAATTTAAAATCTATGATTTCAAAAGTGAGGTTTCATTAAAGCACCTCCAAATGAGAAGTTGCTAGAGAAAACTAATTAATTCCTGGAGAGTTTTTGTTAGTGTTAGTATCTGAAAAACTAACAGTAGAATATGAATTGAATGTGTAATACATCAAAACTGTCTGTAATAAGTACTTTAAAGTCTCTGAAGTATCTTGGGGCTGGTGAGGTGGCGCTAGAGGTAAGGTGTCTGCCTTGCAAGCACTAGCTAAGGAACGGACCTCGATTCGATCCCCCGGCGTCTCATATGGTCCCCGCAAACCAGGGGCGATTTCTGAGCACTTAGCCAGGAGTAACCCCTGAGCATCAAATGGGTGTGGCCCAAAAACTACACACACACACACACACACACACACACACACACACACACACACACGTCTCTTAAGTATCTTAAAGTAGTCCACACAGGACCTCTATTTTGAGTAGGGGAATGGCACACTACAATGAACCAGGTAGGAAAGAGGAAGTGCTGTAGAAGATGCCCCCCAAAGTAGGATCCAAAAGCAAATTTCTTGATCTGAATAACTCTTTTCTCGAGTTCAAAACAGTGCTGTTGAGCAACAAAGAATGGATTCAGAATCTTTCAAGAACAAAGTGTCAGAGCCTTAGTATAATACCTAGAATGTCTTCCTTGCACTAGGCCAACCAGGTTTTGATCCCATGCATCCAATATGGTTCCCTCAAGCCCCACCAGAAGTGATCCCTGAGCAAATAGCCAGGAGGAAACCCAGAGCACCACTGGGTGTAGTGCCCCAAAAAAATTTTAATAAAAGAATAAGGCCATAAGTGTTGTATGCCCCACCACACACTCCATATGCAGGGTGTGTGCTGGGCACAAGGAAAACATTGAGGCATGCTAGAAAATGCCAACAAACATGTTTCAACAAAAGTCTCTTTGCCTCATTATGTTCTTAACTGATACACAAAAGACCAGATTAAACGGTATCATAGTACCGTGTGAAGGCATGCCATGAGTAGAAAAATCAACACTATAATAAAATGAGGGAGCAAACCAATAAAAGGAACAGTTTTTTAAGGTGCCAAAAAAATTCATCTTTATATGGTGACTAAATAGACATCTAGCATCCTACTAAAATGCATGATTGATTTTTAATGCACAGTGTTAATATGCTAAAGAAATTATATTGGATGCACAAAATAATACCCATGCTCTATGTAGTGATGCCAAAATTGTTGTGTATGTAAAAAAGATCACTGCTCTTTGCCTTCAGGGAGAATAAAATAAAAACTAAGTCCCAAGTTTTAGAACAAAAAGAATTTGGGGTCCAAACAAAAAGTGGAGCAGAAAGCACCTTCATTCTGAACTTAATGTGTATGTTGCTGAGCCAAGCACCAGACAAGGAGAGAGAAAAGATCAGTCAACAGGACAAACAGGCCATGGAGGAGCCAAAGAGATCATATACTGGATAAGGCACTTGCTTTGCACATAGCCAACCCAGGCTCAATCCCTGGCATCCTATAAAGTCCTCCAGGTCTGCCAGGCATGACCCCTGAGTACAGACCCGGGAATCATCTTGGAGCACTGTCAGCTGTGCTCAAGAAAACAAAAGCAAAATAGATAGATGGGGTAGATGTTCTACAATAGAAGACCAAGAACAGAAGAGCTTCCTATGGACTGAAGGGAGAAGAGAGAATGAGGACTGAGAGACAGGAGTTGAGAAAGATCCCCAAGAGAAAAATTTATTCTTCCTTCTAGAGTCAAAGCCCTTGAACAGCAGCCAAACCAAAGACAAGTTTGGGGACCAGTTGAAGTTCTCAGAAAACTGGTTTTCTGCAACTTGTAAGTAGATACCTGGGCACATAGTGTCCATGTAGATGGTGCCCCATTCTAGCAGATCTTTTTATGCCTGGTGAAAATACTAATGCATCAGAGTGATCCCCCAAACTTGGATGCAGGGGGGAAAAGCTAAATAGCTGGAGGCCTTTGAACAAATACAAATAAGTAGTAGGTGACTTTGTTCTGCTAGAAGGAAAGAACAAATCACACATCCTACTTCCTTTAAGCCAGTGCTTCTCAATTATTTTCTGTCATGCCTCCCTAAGAAGAAGAAAACATTTTTCGCGCCCCTTGCACGACTGTAAATAGTATCTTTTTTTTTTTTAATCACACCCGGCAGCGCTCAAGGGTTATTCCTTGGCTCTATGCTCAAAAATTGCTCCTGGAAGGCTCAGGGGACCATATGGGATGCCAGGATTTGAACCACCAACCTTCTGCATGCAAGGCAAACGCTCTACCTCCATGCTATCTCTCTGGCCCCTGTAAATAGTAACTTTATTTTAAAAAAAATTTTTAACCTGCAAAACAAAATATATAAAATGATTTGAGCTTATTTTTTTAATCAGAGGTGATGTCTGGATTAATGGCTACAATGAGCACGTTTTGCAACGCATAGCTTTTCGAAGCGGGGTTTGAAGCAGGGCACAGCAACTCTCAGCTCCAGAGACATACAGAGACATAGCACGGGGCTTAGCTTGTTATGACAGTGTTTGCCGAGGTCAAACGCACCCCCTTTTAGGAGTCTCGCGCCCCACCCCCAGAGGGCGTGCCCCACTATTTGAGAACCACTGCTTTAAGCTAAGTGTACATTCTTCATATCTTTTCAAATGTGTCAATATTTTGAAAGTTAAAGAAAGCTTTGGCCAGATCTTTCTCTGGATCTGGGAGTCACATCTTTGGAATGTAAACTGTCCACCCATGCCCCAGTTTCTGGGGGAGGAAAAGTGTATTAATTCCAGGAAGGGGATTTCTCATTATGATACAGGGATATTTTTCCTTCACATAAAACCTCTCAGCTATCACAGATGATGATTCAAATCCCAGGTAAAGTAAGGGTGCATATTATATGGCAAATGATGCTGAAAAATCCTCTTGCATCTGAGAACCAGTGATTGCTCATCTCAAGAAAGGAGGTTCTGTTCATCTCTGCAGTCTCTTAGCAAAGAGGCTCCCAGATGTGAACCCTCATGTAGCTTAATGCTTACTCATTAATAAAAAGTGATTTCTTGGGGCCAGTGAGGTGGCACTAGAGGTAAGGGGTCTGCCTTGCAAGCACTAACCAAGGAAGGGACCGCGGTTCGATCCCCCAGCGTCCCATATGGTCCCCCCCAAGTCAGGGACAATTTCTGAGCGCTTAGCCAGGAGTAACCCCTGAGCATCAAATGGGTGTGGCCCCCTCCTCAAAAAAAAAAGTGATTTCTTGGGAACCAGAGAAATAGTACAGGAGGGAAGGCACTTGCCTTGTTTGATGCTGCAACTTCCATAATCTTGGTTTGATTTCCTTGTTACTATAGATGGTTCCCTGAGCCAGAAATAACCTCTGAGAACCACAGAGTACACACACACACACACACACACACACACACACACTATATATATATATATATATATATATATATATATATATATATATATATATATATAAGGGGCCGGAGTATTTATCTCCTGCCTCTAGAAAGAATGTCGGAGTTGGGAGATAATGGTTTGAACTAAGAATGATTGACTAAGAATTACTAAGAATGATGACTGACTTTATGAATACAGGCTTGGATATATGACATCAAAGACAAGACTGGACCCCTTGTCATAAACCACAAAAGTTTGCCAAAACTCAGGTGCAAATTTTTGTAGAAAAGGTAGGAAGCCTTATTGATGATATTTATTTACACAGCCTGTAGGAAATCAAGATAGAAATCAATTTATCCAAGAAAACTAAAACTATGTGTGTATATTTATATGTATATAATTATTATTATGGTTGTGTTCCTAGGGGCCACTCCCAGAGGTGTTTTAATCTTCCTAAACTACTGGGTACAGTCCTGTGCCCACTGCCACACAAATACTGGGCCAGCCTGATGCTCAGTTGTAGGAGTCTTGCTTCAGATGATTGTACCAACATCCCGTTTCTTCTGAGCAAAGAGTAAGAGGAACATGAGTGAAATAAAATGGCAATGTTCACAGTATTTCTAAATCTTCATGGCTTATTACTCTCTCCATGGGATATTCAGTAATCTAATTAAACCAGAAACTTGATGGAAAGAACAGGCATGGATATGACCATTTTTCAAAGTTTAAATGATTTCATCATGCAGACAAGCTTGAGAGCCAGCCAGTCATTAAAAGTAGTGAGTTACTCTAATATCCCATTGTTCGCCCAGATAACCAGAGATCTTGTTTAAAAACTTTGTGCAGAAAGAGACAGGGGGGAGAGAGATATGGAGACAGAAAGAGAGAGAGAAATGTCTACTCAGTAATAGCTGAAACTGATCACTCTGGACAAGACCTGGGTGATAAAAGTGGACAAAGTGACATACATGGCACTCCTTCATTAACAATAGTACAAAACACAGTGTCAAAAAGAAAAGGAGAGAAAGGAGCAAAATGCCTCACCCAGAGACAGGCAGGGGTTTGGGGGTGGGAGGGAAACAGTGAATATTGGTGGCAGAAAAGTGCACTGGTAAAGGGTGGTGTGCATTCTATGACAGAAACCTAACTGTGAACAATTTTGTAACCATGATGCTTAAATATAGCAATAAAAAATAAATCTATATGAGAAGGAAGGAAGGAAGGAAGGAAGGAAGGAAGGAAGGAAGGAAGGAAGGAAGGAAGGAAGGAAGGAAGGAAGGAAGGAAGGAAGGAAAGGAGGGAGGAAGGGAGGAAGGGAGGGAGGGAGGGAGGGAGAGAGGGAGAGAAAGAAAGAAAGAAAGAAAGAAAGAAAGAAAGAAAGAAAGAAAGAAAGAAAGAAAGAAAGAAAGAAAGAAAGAAAGAAAGAAAGAAAGAAAGAAAGAAAGAAAGAAAGAAAGAAAGAAAGAAAGAAAGGAAAGGAAAGAAAGAAAGGAAAGGAAGGAAGGAAGGAAGGAAGGAAGGAAGGAAGGAAGGAAGGAAGGAAGGAAGGAAGGAAGGAAGGAAGGAAGGAAGGAAGGAAGGAAGGAAGGAAGGAAGGAAGGAAGAAGAGAAAGAAAGAAAGAAAGAAAGAAAGAAAGAAAGAAAGAAAGAAAGAAAGAAAGAAAGAAAGAAAGAAAGAAAGAAAGAAAGAAAGAAAGAAAGAAAGAAAGAAAGAAAGAAAGAAAGAAAGAAAGAAAGAAAGAAAGAAAGAAAGAAAGAAAGAAAGAAAGAAAGAAAGAAAGAAAGGAAAGGAAGAAAGAAAGAAAGGAAAAAGGAAGAAAGAAAGGAAAAAGGAAGATAGGAAAGAAAGAAAAGGGAAAGGTCTACCATAGAGGCAGGCAGGGAGGGGAAAGGGCAGGAGGAGGAAAGGAGAGAAACTGGAGACATTGGTGGTGGAAAATGTGCACTGATGAAGGGTGTTGTACATTGTATGACTGAAACTCAATCATGAACAACTTTGTAACTGTATCTCACTGTGATCCAATTAAAGAATTTATTTAATAAAAGAAAACAAACTGGTACATCAAGATGAGACCAGGAAGCCTGCACTTCTAATAAGCTTCCATCTCACAAGTACTTCAAAACTTATCTGGCAAGAGTTTTTGCTTCTGATGACGAAGAATTTACCTAACAGTCAGGTTCTGAAGGGCTGTCTTTGGAGTCTGACAGCCAGACTTTAACTCTTAACCCTGAATTTCATTGTGCTTCAACATCTTTATAAACCGAGGATGATGACAGCATGTCTCTACCAGCAGAGCAGCAGTAATATGAGATGTGTATCATTAATCTCATTTGAGGGAGAAGGAAATTGGATTTCGAAGGGCATCAAAGTTCAAATTCAAGTTCGCCCCCAGTTCACCTCACTAGCAATTGGCAAGCACAGGCCTGACCTTAGTCTTCCCCCCACTTCAGACTGCTTTAAGAGAAGGGATGTCACTGAATCTAGTTCCCTTGTCTCTTCCCTCTTTCTGATCATGTGTTGTTCTAGTCACAGTTTCTTTAGCCATTCATCTATTGAAGGGCATCTTGGTTGTTTTAAGAGTCTGGCTACTGTAAATAGTGCTGCAATGAATATAGGTGTGAGGAAGGGGTTTTAGTATTTCATTTTTGAGTTTTGGGGTATATACCTAGTAGTGGTATAACTAGATCATAAGGGCGCTCAATTTCCAGCGTTTTTTTGAGGAATCTTCATATTGTTTTCTATAAAGGCTGGTCTAGATGGCATTCCCACCAGCAGTGAATGAGGGTTCCTTTCTCCCCACATCCCTGCCAGCACTGATTGTTCTTGTTCTTTGTGATGTGTGCCAGTCTCCGTGGCATGAGATTGTACCTCATTGTTATTTTGATGTAGATTAGTGATTTTTTTCATGTGCCTTTTGACTATTTGTATCTCTTCTTTTAAGAAGTAAGTGTGCGGGGCCGGGCGGTGGCGCTAAAGGTAAGGTGCCTGCCTTGCCTGTGCTAGCATTGGACGGACCGCGGTTCGATCCCCCGGTGTCCCATATGGTCCCCCAAGCCAGGAGCAACTTCTGAGCGCATAGCCAGGAGTAACCCCTGAGCGTTACCGGGTGTGGCCCAAAAACCAAAAAAAAAAAAAAAAAAAGTAAGTGTGCCTTTCTCTCTCTTCACATTTCTCTACATTTCTAAAGCTATTTTGCTTCACACGCAAAAAAGTGGTTACCCAGTTAGAAAGTAAATGGAGGAAAAAGAAAAAAATTTTAATGTTTTTGGGCCACACCCAGCGGCGCTGGGGTTACTCCTGGCTATCTGCTCAGAAATAGCTCCTGGCAGGCACGGGGGATCATATGGGATCCGGGATTCAAACCAACCATCTTAGGTCCTGGGTCGGCTGCTTGCAAGGCAAACACCGCTGGGCTATATTCCGACCCCGGAAAAAGAAATTTTTAGTTTTAATTTCTAGCCACCAAGTAGTTTCACTCTTTCGGGTGTAAGGAATATACAATACTTGACAGTGCTCAGTAATTACTGCATACTCTGTACTCAGAGATCACTCCTGGAAGTACTCAGAAAACCATATGGGGTAGAACAGATTGAACTAGGGCCAGCTGTGTGCATGGCAACCATCCTAACCCCTATATCTCTCCAACTGTGGAGATTCACTCTTAAACCCTAAACCAATGTCTTCAATCTCAGCATTTTGGAAATTGTAGATTTGCCATAACTAACTCATTCTTCTCCCTGAAATGCAAATTTGCAAATGTTCCATCTTTCCAATAGCCAGACTGAATTCTAACTGATCCCTATAAAATGGTAGCCTGCCTTGCTATGCTTGTTATGATTTCTGTAGCTTCAGACAACTATTTGAAGACAGTTCACACACTAAGAATTGACTGGTTCCTCCAATTTTATGTACACTACTTGTTTCATGAGCTCTTGTTAACTGACCTTTTTTAAAATAACAGTCAGCATTTTCAAACAGTAAGTTAGCAGACAAGAAAGATAACTCAAAGCACTAAAGCGCACACCTGACATGATTGGCTTTTGGAACCACTCCTGATGGTGCTCTGGGGACCAGATGAGATAACAGCAATTGAATCTGGTCAGCCAGGTGCAAGGCCAGCATCTTAACTACTGTAGTATCATTCCAACTTGAAAATGGACTTTTTAGGTCTTGGAATAGTTAATTTCAATACTCACATGCTTCCAGAATATCTTTCTAAATGTTTTTCTCCTTCACATTAAAATATTAAAAACAAATCCAGCACAAACTCCTTTCTTCTAGAATGCATTTGCAGTTTTCGAGGACTGGAACTTTTTTTTTTTTAAGCAGTTGATCGATTGATTGGTTTTTGGGCCACACACGGTGATGCTCAGGGGTTACTCCTGGCTCTGTGCTCTGAAGTTGCTCCTGGCAAGCTCAGGGGGACCATATGGGATGCTAGAAATCGATCAGGGTCAGTCCCGGATCTGCAGCATGCAAGGCAAATGCCTTACCGCTGTGCTATCTCTCCAGCCCCATAGAACGGGACCTTTTTTTTTTTTTTTTTTTTTTTGGCTTTTGGTTTTTGGGTCACACTTGGAGATGCTCAGTGACAACTCCTGGCCCTGCACTCAGAAATTGCTCCTGGCAGGCATGGGGCGGGGGGACCATATGGGATGCCAGGATTTGAACCATAGTCCATCCTAGATGGGCTGCTTGTAAGACAAATGCTCAACCACTGTCTATCTCTCCAGCCCCAGGACTGGAACTTTTAAGCACAGTAGAACTTCACAGCTCAACCCAGAGCTGGCAGCCCAGAGATGGTGGATAAAAACACGCGTTGGATTTCGAAGACAGTATCAAAAACAAAGACTATTAAATATCTCAAATTTTTATATTGATTACATGTGGGAAAATTATACCTTGGGTATATATCAAATTCAATAAAACATGCTATTAATATTCTTTCCACCTGTCTTTGTTTCTCTATCTTGATGCGACTACCAAAGAGTTTCAGATTAACCTCAAAGTTGGCATCTGTGACTCACATTCTGTTTCTATTGGGAAGCACTGCTTTTGGGCATAAAAGTACATAGGAAGTCACTTTAAGATTCAGATGGTAGGGGAGGAAGGAGATGGGGAGCATTAGTGATGGGAATGTTGCACTGGTGAAGGGGGGTGTTCTTTTTCATGACTGAAACCCAATTACAAACGAATTTGTAATCATGGTGCTTAAATAAATATTTTTTAAAAGATTCAGATGATGACGTGGGAGGTAGGTCAGTGGTCAAGTACATGATTTTAAACCCTGAGCATTGCTAGATATAATTGTGGTGGCCCCCCAAAACTGTCAGGATTCAAGATTAGATACCGAGGGGGGCAACCCTGGTGGTCCAGGGCACAGCAATGTTAGCAGATCTGGATCCTCAAGCTTTAGCACTGACCTGCTGGCCTTTTTGGCCAAGAATTGCCAGGAGTGGTCTCCTAAGCACTGTTTGGGAGTCTCATCACCCCAAAAAATGCAATTTTCCCAGAACCAACCCATTGAAAGTGGTTCAGTTCTCTGCATTTGAGGAAGAGATTAATAAGAGCCTAATTCTTGCCATATTTTGCTGATCTGCCCACTATTGAGTACAGAATTCACTTCCTGTTTCTTCAGTACAGTGACCAGGAAGGAAAATTATGAGCTCATGTGGCAAAGAACTATTATCAACTGAAACTGATGGTGGTTTTTTTTTTTTTCCCAAAAATTTGTCAGGATGTAGCACATATTCTAATTTCTTCCTATACAATTTCTGTCTCAATAAGACAAATAGTGAGAAAAAAATTGTAATAGTTTGGCGATTGGGTTTGGAACCCTGATTTATTTCCAAGCAAGATTTCTGGAAAAACAACATAGCATCATCTTCTTTCTTGGAGGTCCCATTCCCTGCCTACAGGTTAGCTATTTAATATGAAAATGTTCCATTTTAGGAGCATGCTTGCAGGAATACTGAGAGCTGTTTTCAGTTTTCCATTTCTTCCTGGAGACTGAGTCTTCCTCTTTCCCAACCACCAGAGGCGAGAAGGGTTGACCAGATGTTCCCAGAACCCAAGCAGGAAACAGCGGTTTCCCAGGCTTCTGGAAAAGGAGCGCTGCATCTTTAAGGCTTTGTTGGACTCTCTCTTTCTGCTCGAGATGCAGACGGAGCAGGCTGGAGCTGGCTCTGCCGCAGCGACTCATCCTATCGATAAGGTTCAGTTAGCCAAGGTGGAGGATGGGAAAAGAATGGAGCTGTCCCAGCTACTCAATGAGATCAGGGCAAACTATGAAAAGCTCCTCACCAGAAATCAGATAGAGACCGTGCTCTCAACAAGGATCCAGGTAATGATTTCATACAGACAGGCACCTTCCAGGATAAGGAGACAATCCATGTCTATCCAATCCCTGTCCCGGCCTCTCTGAGGTACAGTATTTCCTTTTCAATGCAGCATTTACTGGGGAAGGAATTTCGTTTTTTACTGCAATGTGACTGGGGCTACGAGGGGGAACGGCTGGGATAATACGGTTCAATGGATGTCGGTGGGTGCATCTCTTCTTTGTAGATGATTGAGGAGGTTCCTGTCATTAACAAAACATGGGGTCAACATGCAATACAAGGGTGCCCTCTAACCTCTCATGGAACCTCTCTGAGGGAGAAAGCCTTTCAAATACCCTTCGAGTATGTTACAGAGCTCATTTAAATGGCACCTTTTAAATGACAGCTTTATAGTAAGGCTTCTGACTTGCACTTGGTAGAAATGAAGCTGAGTGTTATCATTCTAACAGATTCCTATCATCTTTTTAATGAGTTCAGTTTTATGTCAGATAGTTATAAATAGAAATCACTTAAGTATGTGAAGGCATTCTGAGACAATGATGTAAATTGGGCCAATCAAAATATCCCAAACTGATAGTGAGTGACTCTCCTCTTAGAGGATAGATTTTTTTTTTACTTTTGCACTTTTTATTTGAGAAAATATTTATTTCCAATATTAATCCTGCAATATTTAATTTTGTATTTAAAACTTAATATTACATATTAATATTGACTTAAGTCAAATAAGGGTTAACTTCATCTACTTAGTTTTAGAATGAACAAGTAGACAAACATATATTTTAGAGACAAATTCAGAAATTCAGGAATTGCTCTTAGTTTACCTATCATCTAAACATTCGTGTTCTATTCTAAATACTTAATACAGTTAAGAATTTATTTTAAAATGGCATCAAAGGGATGATGAAAAAAAAATGGCATCAAAGGGGGAAAATGCTCCTGGTAAATCATAGGAATTTATGCTATGAGTAATTCATCTGTAGAAGCATTAAAAACCTTACATTTTCACAATTATAAAAAAACTACCAGTATTAAATTCAGCAAATGTGCTAGGCTATTTAAATATTAAAATAGTTAGTTCACTTTTTTACCAAAAGTAAAAAATGAATAGATGAAAATTTCTGATAATGTAGTCAAATATTTTTATCTTGCAATATTAGATATGCAAATTATAAGTTATAATGCTAAAAGAAATAAAGTAAAAAATAACAATAATACAGTACATTTTTTAGTCTTTTTTAACAGAAGACTAGCTTAGTGGATTTATTTCAAAGAATTCAGAAAGCCCCACTGAAATCAATTCAAGAAATCCAGGTTAAATATTTAAAATAAAGGAGACTAAGTGACTTTCATTATCGGCTAATATCACAAACTTTAACCACCAAATTTAGTGAGTTAAAATCGCCCAATATTCCCTTGATTCCGGGTTTGGTGGGGCAATTCCACTACACATGACATTGGCTGGGCTAGCCCTCACACTAAGATGCCCCTGGTGGTGGTATCCCTGGTGGTATCCCAGGGGGTTGTCCCTTGTGTCTGACACTTAGCAGGATTCCGGAAGACACATTCAACTTGGAGAATTGAGCTCCAATTCTCCTAGTGTAGCTTCACAGTGTCTCTTCATCTGGCACCTCTTTGACTGGCCTTCCAGAATTCTCTCATATTGGCAGACGTTCCCAAGTCATGGAAATGGAAATTTCTAGGGCTTCCTCAGGTGCAGGCCTACAATGGCACTGATGCTGGATTCGAGACAAGGGACAAAGGGGCTGCAGGAGAATGTGGACCTACAGAACCCATGGTGGGGCAATCATCTGGATCTAACTACCACATGAGCCTAGTTCCTCATTCATAACACAAAAAAGCAGGATATATTGGCATTTTTATGCTTTTTGCCCTTATTGGCACTTCTGATAAATAATAATAATAAATAAATAATATTAAGTTACCATAAATTATGGTAAGTTGCATCTTACCTTTGGCAACTTAACACAGAGAGAGAGAGAGAAAAAAGTAATAAGAAGAAATTAAATGAAAGAAGAATTTTGTTCCTTAATTTCTTGCTCTAAATTGTATTCATAGACTTTCATGTACTCCAGTTTCCTTTTTCAAAAAAGGGGTAGGGTCAGGGTAGAGAAATAGTATAGCAGGCAGGGCAATTTGCTTTGTATGAGGTAGAACCAGATTTAATCCTTGGTATCCTAAATGGTCTCCTGAGCATCACCAGGAGTGAGTCCTGGGTTTAAAAGTCAGGAGTTAGCCCTGAGTACCACGAGATGTACCCAAAAATAAAAATACCAGGAGCTGAAGAGGTAGTACAGGGATTAATGTACTTTGCATGTGCTTTGATCACTAACAGGTATACCCCCTGATCAGGTGTGGGTCATGGACACACACACACACACACACACACACACACACACACACACACACAGTATTATACCAACAAATTGTTTATTTTGAAATTTATTTTAATGAGAACATTTGAATATTATAATTTTGTTTCAAAATCTTACACTTGATTCCATATATTGCTCCTAATCTACTTGGTGTCAAATGCTGAGAATTTGGTGAAAATAAACTTACTTAATAAGAACATTTAATACAAAATACACCTTGTCAAAATAACCTATGTTATGTTTAAGGTGGACTTATAGAAAGCAATCTCTGAAGAAATCATCCTAGATATCCAAAAATAACAGACCATCTGAAAAGGCCACTTTGAAAAAGGTTGTGTTTTTTTTTTTTTCCAACAAGGGATTCTCTGAAAGCAGAAGTCTATTTTAGATCCTCTAATGTCTATGAGAGCTTAAATCTCTAAATTATTCATAGTATACTTCCAGGCAGTCTTTACTCCCTGTCTGCATAACCAGTCTGAGAATTGATTTATCAATTATAGATATATAACTATTTACTTTTATGACACCTACAAAAAAAGGATGAATGTAAATAATATCTAATTTTCCATCCTTCCTTAATGTCATAAATAATAGTAAGTTTGGAAATAGGAGAATCTCATATTTCAGCCTGACACTGTTGCTTTCCACTAAAATAGACTACTTGTCTATAAGTCACAGACAGTCATGGTAAGAAGGAACTTTCTAGGGCCCAGGTGCACTGAGAAAACTAAGGCTGAAAAGGCAATTGGCTTGCTCACAGATTTAAATCACAGCTAAATCCTAAAGCAGTCTCTAGTGAGAGGAAAACATATTCAATGCCTAGACTGTAATTTCTATAATGTCTTACAAACATTTCCTTTTCAAGAGAGCTCAGGAGTTTTATTGTGGTTCTGTTTTATTGTTGTTGGATCTCTTACAGTTAGAAGAAGATATAAGCAAAAGAATGGACAAAGATGAAGAGGCTTTAAGGGCGGCTCAAGCAGAACTGAAGGAAGCCCGTCGCCAGTGGCACCATCTGCAAGTGGAAATTGAATCTCTCCATGCAGTGGTGAGAGAGGGCTCAGCACCCACAAATGCTTGAGAATGGGAGGAGGGCAATACCCACCACTCTACAGAGAGACACTGTAAAATAAGGCAACTTGTTTTGCAAATTAAATTCTGACCCCAATTCTAGTCAATTCTTACATTCAACAGGCCATGATTGGTTGGTTCACTAAAAAATAAGTTAACACGTGAAAAGAAAATCCTCACAATGCTTCTTTATCCCTTACAGTTTTTTGATGGTTAGCATGAAGGATCAGAGCTATAATACTGATAGGTAGGACACTGGCCTTGCATATGGCCAACCTGGTTTTTTGTTCTCTGTCACCCCAGATGGTCCCCCCAAGCACCACTAGGAGTAAGCACAAAGCTAGAAATAAACCCTGAGCACACCTGGATGGTAGCCCAAAAACCAATAAATAAATTAATAATAGTCAAAACTTTTATCCATACTACTGAGACTTCCAATAGAAAAAATGTTGGTTATTTTAAATTTTTAAATAATAAACATTCAAATATTTGTTTAAATAGTATTTTGTTAAGTATTATTATTATTATTAGATAAAATTGGCATACTTCAAAATGCCTTTTTCAAACAGTTCACTCTGACTTAATTTTCACTAGTCTGTATTTGTCAATGAAATAAATCACTGTGATAATAATGCAGAGACAAAACTGAGGGGAGACTATAAGATTATCTCAGGGTCAAAAAATAATACAATGAGTATGGTGTTTGGCTTTGCTCACAACTAATCAGGGTTCAATTCCTAGTACTATTTGTGATCACCAGAGCATATCCAAGAGTGATCCCATGAGTACAGAAGCAGGAGAAAACCCTGAACAGAGCAGGATTTGGCAAGGAAAGAAAAGGAAAGGAAAGGAAGGGAAAGAAGATTTATCACAGGTTTCTTTCTTGTTTGGTTTGGTTTGGGGGCCACATCCAAACTGCATTCAAGGCCTTCTCCCAACTCAGATGTTGCTCCTAGAGATAGTTGGGGCCCATGCAGCACCAAGGGATAAATTTGGGCCTCTTGCATGTAAAGCATGTCCTTTCCTGTTGATCCCTCTCCCTGGCCCAGACTTCCTTTATTACAGTAAGCACTCCGGTTCTATACATAATTCTTTTTACTTTTTATTTGGTCATCACAAAAGTGAAAAAAAAAAAACTGTTTGCCTAAGTGACATATAATTTTATATATAATTATTGCCGCCTTTAAAAAATGTTTTGAGGGGCTGAAGCAATAGCACAGCCTTGCACATGCCAACCGGGAAAGGACCCAAGTTCAATTCCTGGCATTCCATCTGGTCCCAGAGCCTACCAGGGGCAACTTCTTAGCACAGAGCCAGGAGTAACCCCTGAGTACCACCAGGTATGACCCAAAAGCCAAAAAAAAAATTTTTTTTGAGATTCTTTTGTTTACGATGCTATTAATAACATTTCATGCACATTATTCTAACAACACACCTATCACCAGTGTACTCCCTCCCTATCAAGAACCTCAGGCCTGACCACCATGACCACCACCACCACCACCACAAAAAAAAAAAAAAGAACCCCAGGCCTCTTTCCTCCCAAGTCCCCCTCAACTCAATTGTGTGGACCATTCTCCCATTATGCTGCCTCTGGGCTTTCATTGCCACCTTTCTGTGTATCTTTAAATCCACATATGAGAAAATCATTCTGTATCTCAACATGATATCCTCCAGGCCATTTCATGTTACTACTAATTGCATGATTTTGTTCTTTCTTAGAGCTGTAGAGTATTCCTTTATATATACCACAACTCCTTGATTAATTTGTCTGCAATTGGGCATTTGGGTTGCTTCCATATCTTATATTTCCATATCTTTTAAAAGAAAAAGAAGGCGCCAGAGTGATAGCACAGTGGAAAGGCGTTTGCCTTGCATGGGCTGACCCAGGACTTACCCTGGTTTGATCCGGGTTCAATCCCTGACATTCATATGATCTCCCAAGCCGGCCAGGAGCGATTTCTGAGTGCAGGGTGCTATCAGGTGTGGCCCAAAAACCAAATAAATAACTACATAGGAAATCATTTAATCCAATTAACACACTGAAATTCAGGTTTCATAAATATCTATTTTGGGGGCTAGAGAGATTGTACAGTGGGTAGGGGACCTGGGTTCAATTTCTGGCATTCCATATGGTCCCCTGAGTCCCTCCTGAAATTCCTGAATGCAAAGCAAGGGGTGTGAACATCTCTGGGTGTGGACCAAAAGCTAACAAAGAAAAAGGAAAAAAAAATGTCTGTTTCACTAGTCACAACCTCTATCTAATAGGAACGAGGCCTTGAAAACTCCCTCCAGGCCAGTGAGCAGCATCATCAGATGCAACTCCAAGATCTAGAGGCCGTGATTGAAGGACTAGAAACAGAGCTCCAGGAAGTCAGGCGGGGCATCGAAAAGCAACTTCAAGAGCATGAGATGCTTCTCAACACGAAGATGAGGCTAGAACAAGAAATAGCAACCTACCGACGCCTCCTTGAGAAGGAAGAAATCAGGTACCGAATTCCAGCTCGTGGATGACAAGTGACCAAAAATACAGTATCACATTGTTGATGTGCTCAGAGAAGTGCAAACTAAAATCCCATCATTACCATGGTCTGCTAAATTCCCAAAAGAAAGTTAAGATTACTTTGCACTACAGTGGATATATATTCACTATAATTCCCAAGCACTCAACATTATAAACAAATCTACCAATGTTCTTTAGCCCCAACAAAGGGCTGTTCTCAGTCCAAAACAAAATGTAAACAATTCTCAGTTGCTATTGAAAATAAACTTTCCTTGAGACCCAAGTGATAACACAATGGGTAGGGTATTTACCTTGCATGCTTACCAACCAGAGTTCTGTTCCCTGCATCCCATATGGTCTTCCAAACCTAGCAGGAGTAATTTTTGAGTGCAGAGATGGGAGTAACCCCTGAGCACTGCCAGGTATGGCCCAAAAAGCAAACAGAAAATAAGATTAAAAAATAATAATAATAAATAAACTTGGGCTGGAGCAGTGGCGCAGTGGTAGGGTGTTTGCCTTGCACACGGCTGACCAAGAACAAACCGTGGTCCAATCCCCCGGCATCCCATTTGGTCTCTCAAACCAGGAGCGATTTCTGAGCACATAGCCAGGAGTAACCCCTGAGTGTCACTGGTGTGGCCAAAAAAGAAAAAAAAATTTAATTTAAAAAAATAAACTCTCCTTAACTTTCTTACATCACTTGCCATTTACCTGTATTAGAATTAATACAGTTTAGGGCCCGGAGAGATAGCACAGCGGCGTTTGCCTTGCAAGCAGCCAATCCAGGACCAAAGGTGGTTGGTTCGAATCCTGGTGTCCCATATGGTCCCCCGTGCCTGCCAGGATCTATTTCTGAGCAGACAGCCAGGAGTAACCCCTGAGCATCGCCGGGTGTGGCCCAAAAACCCAAAAAAAAAAAAAAAAAAAAAAGAATTAATACAGTTTAGGACCACCCATAAAGGAATCTTGAAAAGTCCATTTACTATTTACCATTTGCCCCCACCAGGGTCCACTTCTACCACATAACAAACATAATCATCATTATAATCATATGCCAGTTATATTACTATACAAAGCCATGTTGTTCTAGGTCCATGACTTAAAGACTTTCAAATGTCTTGATAAAAAGGAACTCAAAAGAAAAATGTCCAATTCTGTTTCATAACCTGAATTAAATTTAAATTTATAATCATTTTATGAAATTATATTATAATCATAATATAAATTACTATAAAATCATATAATTTATCATTCAAAGTATATCTAAATTTATAAACTTATGATTTTTAATACATCACAAGCTCCAAGTATTCCTGTTCCCATAAAGACATCTTTATTCTTGCTTGTTTGGGGTCCTTTATGAAGCTAAATAAAACAACTTGAACATGTCTTGCAACTTAATAAATCTATAAAAGAAAATACGTCTCATGTGTATGAGGCCCGGGATATAGCCCCAGCATCAAAATATATTCATGCAACTTTTTTTAAAAAATGTTGGTGGGGAGGATCATTTCCAATATATCATTTACAATCTGAGTAATACCAGGAAAGCTACTAAACATCTCTGTGCTTTCGTTCTCTCATATATAAACTAGGAATCTTACCTATCTCACAAGATTTTGATGAGAATAAAATATTGTTTTAAAGTGCTTATACAGTCAAGCAAATATAAAATTTATTACTAAATGATTATAAATTTTATTTATTCATAATTATTTAAGAAATAAAAATAATCTGGCACTTAATAATCTTTTAACTTTATTATGCTGTATCTAAATTATTCAAAAATCATGAAGAAGAATACAAAATGCTCTGCTACTAAAGCCAGAGAGAAAGCACAGCGGTAGGTCATTTGCCTTGCATGCAGCTAATTCGAACAGATGGTAGTTCAAATCCCAGCATCTCATATGGTTCCCCGTGCCTGCCAGGAGTGACTTCTGGAGAGCCCTGTGCGCCAGCGGGTATATCAGAAAAAAAAAAAAAGAGAGCTCTGCTATTTTCCATAGATTAAGAAGTGAAGCATTTATGATGTAAGTGAAGTCCCCACCCCATTTAAACCATATCCCCCCATATTTTATCTTTTTCTCCTCAATATAATGTAAATATATAATATAATATAAATATAATGTATCTCTAAGCCTGATGCCTATTTATTTCAGAAATTGCTTTATACCAATATACATAACTATAGAAAATATGGATTTTGGGGGGTCCACTGGCTATGCGCTTACAAATCTCTCCTAGCTTGGGGGACCATATGGGACACCAGAAGATCGAACTGCGGTCTGACCTAGGTTAGTGCATGCAAGGCAAATGCCCTACCACTTGCGCCACCCATCTGGGCCCCAAAATATGAATTTTTTGCATATAAATACCATAAAATGATTTATAACATATCTACCCTTTTTTGTTCCAGTTATACTTAGGAGATTCATCCACAAATATAGTATAAACTTCATTCATTTTCAGTATAAAAAAACATATCCATTATATTACTATAGCCATTCTCTCATTTTGAGCCTTGTTCTCAGTTATGTGGTAATATAATATTCCTTCTATAGTAAAATTCTTTCCAATTTTCAGATATTATGGTTGTATTCAAGGAGAGAAAAAAGAACGAAAACCTACCACACACAGAGTTGGTTTTGTTCTACCTTCAGGTGAGTTTCTAATATAATTAAGCAAACTGCAGAAGTGAAGTACATTTACAAGAATTAAAACTAAGTCAAATAAAAGAAACAAAAACAAACAGTAGTTGACTAAGTTTGACATATATATTAAATAATTCTTCAACACTGCAATATAATCTTCATAAGTATTATTTTGCAGCCATTATAAATGAAATCTCTTTTTCAACAAAAGTCCAACCAAAATGTGAGAATGAGAAAGTGGAGACAGTGACCAAGCAGGCAATATCAAATGGAAATATTGTGAAGGAAAGCACTGAAGCTCATGGCACTATTCAGTAAGTAAAAATACTTTTGACCACAAAATAATGGACATGTTCAAAGAAATTAATCCAGAGGCCATATAGATAGTACAGTGGGTAGGGCAGCTGCTGCCTTATGTGCAGCCAACTCGGATTTGATCCCTGGCAACATGCATTTGACAACCACGTATGGTCTCTGACAGAAGTACCCCTTAGTACAGAAGCAGCAGTAAATCTATGCACAGCTGGGTGTAGTGTCAAAATTTAAAAAAAATTTAAGAAACTGATCGAGGGATTTCATTAAATCTGTACATGTAATCTATTACGGTGAGTGAAATTAGTCAGAGGGAGAGAGAGACACACAGTCTCACTTATCTATGGGTTTTAAGAAAAATTAAAGACATTACTGTAATAAGGCCCAGAGACAATAGATTTTTTTTTTTTTTTTTTTTTTTGGTTTTTGGGCCACACCGGGCAGTGCTCAGGGGTTATTCCTGGCTGTCTGCTCAGAAATAGCTCCTGGCAGACACGGGGGACCATATGGGACACCGGGATTCGAACCAACCACCTTTGGTCCTGGATCGGCTGCTTGCAAGGCAAACGCCGCTGTGCTATCTCTCCGGGCCCAAACATTTTTTTTTGTTTTGTTTTGTTTTTGGTTTTTGGGCCACACCCGGCATTGCTCAGGGGTTATTCCTGGCTGTCTGCTCAGAAATAGCTCCTGGCAGACACGGGGGACCATATGGGACACCGGGATTCGAACCAACCACCTTTGGTCCTGGATTGGCTGCTTGCAAGGCAAACGCCGCTGTGCTATCTCTCCGGGCCCGAGACAATAGATTTAAGGGCTGGAAGAGCCGGAAGGACTGAGCGCTGTTAGGGAAATAACTACATATGACAATGTTAAAGAATGAGAGAGGTAAAATGCCTATCAAGAATACAGGCAGGGGTGGAAGGAGGGGGGCATTGGTGGATTGGTGGTGGGAATGCTGCACTGGTGAAGGGGATTATTCTGTTTATGACTGAACCCCAAATACAAACATGCTTGTAATCATGGTGCTTAAATAAAGATATATAAAACAAAAAAACAGGAAGTATTTTATGTTACATTGGTATTAGATCTATTGCATTGAAAGAAAGATATGAACAGCTTGTTTGTATAGACTTGGGTGTAAATGTCTTTAATCTTGTCCGTATAAATTCAGATTTATCTGCCTAGGAAAACAGTTTCTTAGAAATCAGTTTTTAAGAATATATTTTTTTCATATTGGTGAATTAACTTTATAATCAGAAAAAAGAAACTAATCAAATTGAGTGTTTCAGTGGTCAGTCTTCTTTGACAATAAGAAGTCAAGAGACTTCTTTTAATTATTTTCCAATATAATTTTAATAACTAATTTCTCATTGGATATGTATAAGTGCATGCAATCAAAATCTCTGTTGGAGTCACCATTTTTCCTAAAAGTACGGTCAAAATATGAGCTTCATAGATTCCTGAGACATCGGATTCAGATGAGTTTAAAGCATGTCAAAGATCAATTCCACAACATGTTTTAAATTGTAAATGCTACCATGTAAACTGTCTTATAATAGTATGTTATTTATACCTGATACAAATTTCTTGGTTTCTCTTCCAAAAAGAATTCATATAACACATATATCCGTTCAATATATCCATGCCTTTCTTTTTTTATCATAGAAACGTTCCTTTTTTTCATTGCAGGACAGAGAAAGTGGATGAAGTTATCAAAGAATGGGAAGGTTCCTTCTTTAAAGATAACCCTCGACTAAGGAAAAAATCTGTTTCTCTTCGATTTGACCTTCATTTAGCAGCCACAGATGAGGGGTGCTTACAGACTAAACAGGATAATCTACCAGATATAGAAGTCAGGCTGATAATGAGAAGGTCTTGTAGTATCCCCTCGATCAAACATCCATCAACAGCTAATTAATTCACAGGCAGAGTATAACTGGATTTGAGAACATGACATCAGGGTGGACTAAGGTGAGTCTTGCCGACCACCTTCTGTCCCCAAATGTAAGTATGTTATGATCAATGTGTGAATCTTTTCAGGGACTAAAAATGTAAGGGACAAAATTTCTCTAATTAATGGATGTGAGGTTTTGTTTTTTTTTTTAGAGAGGGGGGAACTTCCAAATAAAATGAGAAATTTAATATGGTTTCTATTTTATTTATTCTCCAAATAATCCTTTTCCCTTGAAGTTTCATCAGAGATGGTAAGCTTGAGGCTGGTTCAGGTAAGCCACGGGCTAACTTAAGCCAGTGGCTAATAGATCTACTAAGGAAATGAAAAATGTTTTCATGTGATTGTCTTGTGTTCAGCTTTGAACTGTTTCTCTCCGTGACTGGTTCTATCTAAAAAATATTTGCTTTTACTTAAAAAAATAAGAAAGAAAAATAATTTAAAAAGCAAACATTAAAAAAGAATTCATTATTCTTTTGAAGACAATCATCTGCACACTTTGCACTCTTAGCAAAAAAGAGCAGTTGCTTTCTGGGTAAGCAGTTCTCAGCTAACAAGGGAGCATACCTCAGGGTTAATCTGATGATTAAATAAAATGACTCTTCATTAGAAGGTATTGGAATCATTGTTTGATCTCCAGAAGAGTTGCTTTCTGCTCACTTTAAAGGCTGTGTTCTCTCTCCCACAAAAAATAAAGGGGGGAGGTGGCTGGAGAGATAGCATGGAGGTAAGGCGTTTGCCTTTTATGTTTATGCTTATGGTTCTAATCCCAGCGTCTCATATGGTCCCCCGTGCCTGCCAGAAACAATTTCTGAGCATGGAGCCAGGAGTAACCCCTGAGTGCTGCCGGGTGTGACCCAAAAACCACAAAAAAAAAAAAAAAAAAAAATCAAAGGCCAAAGGCCAGCTGCTCAAACCAAGAAATGCTAGCGGCTACAGTATATAGGAGAGTTACCAAACCCTCACCATCCTAATTTTTCCTTCTGTAAGATTAAATATGATGGAATACTTGATGTTAACATTAGATAAGATACTATATAATATTATAACTATTTTAGTCATTTATGTGAATTAAGATAACAGTGTTATCTAAGAGTAATCGCAGGGTTTCCATTTTTAATGGTTCAAACATTAGTAAAATATGGACAGAAAATATATTTGTGAAAAAGCCATGATTGTTGGAAAGTTTTTTAAACCACCTAATCTGTTTAATACAATTTTGTAGGTTATTACTTTTTACCAAGCATTTAAAATATGCTGAGTACAATTCACCACACCTTTGCCAGCTAAGGGCTACCACTGTCAGTGATTTAGTGCAGCCTTTGCCATCTCTCTCTCTCCTTTATTTCAACCACAACAACAATAAAAAAAAAATTTTTTAAAAAGAATCTTTTCTTTTTTTGTGTGGTGCTGGAAATTGAACCCAAGTCCTCATACATCCAAGGCAAGTGCCCTACTGCTGAGCTACATCCCCAGACCAAGAATGTATATTTGAACCAGAAAAGAACTATGTTGAATAATGCTTTAACATAATATAGAATGTAAACTTTTCATTTTCTTTTCATGTCTTCTGGTTTCATCAAGCCTGGCTTGTTTAAGTTTGTGAGAAGAATCATTTCATTTTGTCAAGGGACAGTCGCATGTGGAGTGCTTATTCTTGCATATGCACCTGAACTAAAATCCATCCTATGCATAAGTGTTTCCTTCCGATATTAGTCAAATGCTACTAACTTTTTTAGGTTTTGTAAAAATGCAGCCATGGAAGCTACTGTATTCGAGTTACTACGCTAAGCAATAGAAGTCACAATAAGCAAGATGTCTTGTGTACTTGATATGACGCTTTAAAGACTCAATATGGGACATCAGCAACTAACTGCTTGTTAGAGTCATTCTGCTACGCAGCTATTATGTGTAAACATGTACATTTTAAGATATTTGAATTTATGAGTTTTATTTGCTTTGGGGCCTTTCAAATTGAGATATGAATTTACCAAAGTAAATCATACAACTACAATAAAAAATGGAAAAAATATAATAAAAAATGGAAATATATATTGTATTTGAGTTGTGTGTGTTATATTATATTGAGTTTAATTGTCCTGATATGGTTCACTCAAAAGAGAATGAAGAAAATAGCCACCACAGTGCAAAGATAATGTTTTATTTATTTATTTGGGGCAGAAAGGACCATGCAGAGCCAGGAGCTACAGACCTTTGAGCTATCTCCGCAGTCCAAGACAATGGTTCTGATTTGGATTTGCTTGCTTTTCACACCCCAGTGATTTTGGGTTATGTCTAGATCTCACTCAGAAATCAATTACTTCTGGTGATGTTCAGGGACCATAGAGATCCCCCTGGGAATCCAACCTGAGTCGGACATGTGCAGGCAAGCTCCTTACCCACTGAGCTATCTCTACAGCTCCTGTTTGTCTTGTTTTCTTTGGGTGGGGGTAAACACCTAACAGTGTCCAAGGTTTACTTCGGTTCTACACTCAGGAATCATTCCTTGCAAGGCTTGGGAGACCATATGGGGTGCTAGGAATCGAACCCAGGTCAGCAGTGTTTAAGGCAAATGTTTTACTCGCTGCACTATTTCTCCGGCTCTATGATTTTTATAATTTATTTAATAAAAGAAAAATAAAGAATGGGGTATGATTTAATATTTTTAATAATCCCATAATTCTGAGAGAAGATTTAAAATAACAGTAACTACCATTTACGAAGGCCTGGCTCTACTCCTGGCACTGTTCTCTGCAAACTCCTACATAATCTCTAAGCTTGACAGCAATCTGACACGATGCATAGTATTATACCCTCGTTAAGAATGAACAGAAATTAAATATTCTTCCATCTCTTTGGAAAAGTTCAAATGCATGCTTCCAGGAGCAGTGTAAAAATAAAAAGTGAGTAATTCCAATGACTAACAATAGCAGGATCTGAGCCTTTGCGAAGACGCTAATGGCTTATAAATGGAAATAACTCAGGTTCCCTAGAAGTTTTGTTAAACTACTAACCCTCCATCTGGATGGGGGGGGACGGGAAGCGGTTCATAAAGTCTGTGTCTAATGTTATACCCTACGTGTAATTCTGTTGTTGTTGTTGTTGTTGTTGAGCGCCTACTCCGTGCTACAGGGTTATTATGGGTGGTTCACAGGCTTGACCCCAAGATTCCCATTTGAAAAGCATCTGCTAAGAACCTTTGAGCTCTGTCTCCTCCCCTCACTTGGCCTGTGTCTAATTTTAAGGACTCACAGATCTCCTAGAGTCTATTCATAGACCATGGAAGGGCAATGCAGCAAATTTTTGTCATGTATTCTCAAGCATTTACTTCTTCTTAATCCTCTCACCTGGTTGTCTTTCTACCCCTAATTCTTTTTGTTTTGTTTTGTTTTGTTTTGGGGGCCGCATCACAAAAAGCATTTGACTGGATGAAGGAAGAACCAATGACTCCAAGCTGAAGAGTGTGGGGTCAGGGAGGGGTTCCCCAAGGAAGGAGCCAAAGGAGAGAAAGAAGGCAAGGCAGCTTGTGGCCACGTTAGGGCCTGCTGGGGAAGAAACATCCCTAAGAGATTGCCAATCGCCTCCAAATCGCGCTGGGACAAAACCAGCAAAGCCTTGATCACCCTTTTTTTTTTTTCTTTTCATTTTTCCTTTTTAAATGTTTCATTGATTTAGCCTGAAAGCTAAGCATTGAAGGCAGGAGAAAGAGGAGGCCGTGCGTGGCTCCATCCAGGCCAGCGCGTCCTCCGGGCCCCGATATTCAACACGCAGAGGTGTTGCAGCCTCGAGGGGCTCAGAGAAGAAGAGGTAAGAGGAAAACCGGGGGACGATGCCCGTGGATTGTGGGGCGAGGGGAGGAGGGTCAGCAGGGCCAAAGCTCCGGGCCCGAACGCCGCGGCGTCCCCCCGCGCCGTCCTGCCCCGCCCGCGCCGCCGTGACGAATCTGCGGCTGCGAAACAGCCGAGATCCAAGGGAGAGCCTGAACCCCGAAAATTAAAAAAAAAAAAAAAACATTCCGAGCGCTGCGGGCTTTGGCGGGGCGTCCCTCGCCGACGGGTGCGGGTGGCGGGCGGCGAGCGCGGCGCGGGTCCGAACGCGGGGTGTGTGGAAAGTGCCGCCGCGAATGCCGCGCTGCGAAGGGGCGGAGCGTGCGCGGGACAAAGGAAGCGAGGGCCGGAGCAGCGGGCGCCTTTTCTGCCCGCGGGTGAGTCTTTTCTTGCCCCCCGTGTCCCCGAGCGGGTCGGGGGTGCTGCGAGCCCGGCGAGTGCGGGCGGCTCGGCCTGGCTGTGCGCCCCGATTCCCCGGGAGCTGGCCCGGGTGGGATCGGGCGAGGCCGGGAGCGGGGGGTTCCGCCTCCTGCTCGAGGCCTAGTGCAGCCCGAGCTGCCAGTTCCCGCCGGGGTCCGACCCCTTCACCCCCTGTGGCCTCTTCTCGAGCACCCCACGTTGGATCGCCCATATCTCCTCCTTCATCCATCCCCCTTTTCGCGGAGTTGCAGGAAAAGTGCATCCTCAGCAGGCCATTGAAAGGAAAGGAGCTTGGAAGGAAGCCTAACGCAGGGGCTTGCTCAATCTGGGGTGCTCGAGCCCCCCACCCTCAAAATCCTAAGGTGATGGCTGCAGGTTTCAAGCTGGAAGGGGGATCACAGTGCAGTCCAAACTTGGGCCCATAGACACCCGCACCCACACACACACACATGCACCGCCCTATTCCTGCACTTCCTGACAGTGTGGCTGTAGACAAGTGGCTTAAAACTTGCCAAGTCTCCTCTCCACCCCTCTGTGATTCGGGGTGTTGGAGCTGTTTAGGGAGACTTGGGGATTGATGGGGAATCCGTCCCATCGTGTCCTGAGCAGTCCATCAACTAGCACCCAAGCTGAGTCCAGGCCCAGGCGGACCTGGTGCCCGCCCGCCCGCTCGACCAGTGCCCCCTCTAGCAGAGAAGAGTGATCAGAAAGTGTGGGGGCCAGGGACTTCGTGGATGTTATTATCAGGATACCTCCTTGCCCCCCTGCTAGGTATTCCAGATGGTGACAGCTCTGCCTGTGCTTGTGGGCCTAAAGGGAAATTTGTACCAGAAAGAGGGAAAGACCTGGATTGGGCCACTGGAAAAAAAAAAACTTTCTTTCCCACCAGGCTCTTCCTGCTCTGGGGAGTTCCTTTCAAGTGCAAAATAGTAGACTGGGGAGGTAGAAAGCCAGTGAGGCTTCTCTGGCTATCTACAGACCCATAAAGTCCCTTGAACCCTGCCAAGAGTGATCCCACAGCACCTCTGGGTTTCCCTCCATCCCAAAAAAGGACAAAATAGAAGTTCTGAAATCATGTCTGTTTCATTTTGTGTTGGATGAAAGTACTCCACTAGGCATAGGTCTTTTTTTGTCACTTCTAAAAGCACATTTTTATCTCTTGGTGCATTGAATAGTGCTTAGGATATTGAAGTAGGATTAAGCTGCTTCGTGTTTAACGCAAAGTATGTTTGGTCATGTTGTAATACTAAGATAAAATTGATTAAGAGTGGAGCTAAATTGCTGGGACTATAGTGATGAATTAGATAGTCCCAGTTCACCTACATCTCTCACAGTCTCGCTGCATTAACAGGTTGTGTTTATATTTACTTTAGGGCAGGGTAATTTAGGTAGGAATACCAGTGAAGAAGCATTTATTTCTACCCAGGTAGTTTGTCAAGAATGCACCATTGAGGAGATTTTGAAATGGGGCTTTGGCGAATAAGAATTTTTCATGCACTATGAAAATTTATTTCCAACCATTACAAAGCATTTGACCACCACAGAGAATCTAAATTTCATTATCATTCAAGTTACTTTTTATGAGGCCCCCAGGAATAAAATGCTGCCCCATTTTCCTAGAAATTGTGACCCTAAAAAGCATGGTAGATCTGCTGATGAGGGACTGTCAGAATCTGGTTGGCCTTAAGTGGGTGGATCCTGATAATTCGTTGAATTTTATGGTCATATTATTGTTAATCAGTCCGACTAAATGTTTGCATGACGTCAGCAGAATGTTTTTCATTTAAGAAAGAGGTGTCTTAGTTGCTAGCTATAAGAAAAAACTCAAAGGTACCTAAATCGTCTTATGCCTTAATATCCCCTGTAATTAATTCTCATCGTTTCATTCTGAGCAGCCAGATCACCTACAAGAACTATTAAAATATGCACAGACTTGATTATTAGAAGATAATGTAATTTTGTTCAGAAGTACCAAATAACCTACCCTATTCTTTAAGAAAACATTCTTATGCTTGCTGAGTTTTGATTCTTTTTTCTTTTTTTTCCCTTTTTTTATTTTAGTGTCTCAGATTCATTCTTAAGGAACTGAGAACTTAATCTTCCAAAATGTCAAGTAAGTTCCATTTTTTTATATTTATCAATCTATATTAATAATGCCCTAGCAAGTGGGAATTCCAAAAATACTCTCATTTTTTTTCTTCAAAACAGGACCATTGGTAGTTTTGTTGCATAGTATTATATCTCAGTTGTTTACAAGAAGTTATTTATTTTCTTTCAAACAGAAAGACCATCTTATGCCCCACCTCCCACCCCAGCTCCTGCAACAGTAAGTTTTAATTTTCTTGTTAATGTAATAGCCAAGTCTGGCCTTGATACAAAAACCCAGATGTCTTCCAGTGACAGTCACTCAATCATTACAGCAACAGAATGAAAAACTCAGCTAAAAAGACAGCACTTCCTACTAAATAAAATAACTTTGCATCCTACTTTGAACCAACCCCAACATTTAAAGAAACATACTCTGAAATTCCAATTTCTTCTCCTTTAAAAAAAAAAAAAAAGGAAACAACTGATGCTTTTAAAACTTGCTTATTAATCTTCTCTTTTGAGACTTAAAAACTGATACTGAGTGAATGTTCGTCCTTGCATTGATGATTTTTTTGAGACCTAACCTTCATCTGGTTACATTTTTCTCCTCGATATAATTTTCATATTAAATCTTCTAGAACTCTGTTATTTGTAAATCTTTATTTTTCAAGCTGTTCAAGCAAGAATTTTCAAATCGGGGGGGTCAGATCCTGCTGTCAAATGCTATTCCACTCCATAAATATTGGCTTGGAAATTGGTAGGTTTTAAAGTGTTGTAAACTAATTGGCTATCTAGCAAGCTCTGACCCAGCTTGGCCAGCATGCAAAATAACTGTCCAGTCAACAAAAATGATCCAGCAGTAACTAACAGTACAGGCCTTGCTAAAAAACAATGTGAACATTGACAGTAATCTATAAAATTAATTCCTTAATCGCTATTAGCCTTCTTCCTCTCATATTCTATTCCCCCTATATATCAGGCTAGTTTGATAATTAGGTTCTTGGACAATTTTGTTTTCCAGTAGCAAACTTCTGACTTACTAACCCTCAAACGGGTGTCTTAAATAGGCTTATCAACAATTTGCTGTTCCATAGACACTTTTTTAAGTAGATTCTGTCTCCCATGATCTCAGCTCACCCTTCATAACTTGTGACCTATCACGTTACTCCCAGTAGACCTTAAAATCCTGTGTTTGGTTGATTTTCTTTCTTTAATCAAATAAATATGATCCTCTTCTTGGTACTCGGCTAGTGGCTGTTCAGATGGAGGTGAGCAGTTGAGATTCCTGACCGCTAAGAGCTAACCTGGCACTTTATTTTTGAAACTGGTATAACTATTGTTTCAGTTTCCATATTTATTTTTTAGTCCCCTTGCTTATCTTTCTGACACTATTCCTCCTAATTTTGAGCAGTGATTCATCTTGTTTATGCACCTTTTGAAGGTGTCATTTTGGCATAAATAACTACTCTGGCGTGTGTATATATATATGTTACATATATTACTACACATGTGTGTATATATGTAAAATATATCCTGAAGACAAACTTGATTTTTGAAAATGAAACTCGCTCCAAACCAAGTCTCCCCTCACAGCATCTCAAGGTATTTTTTTCCTTTAGTCATATGTCTGTATCATTATAATCTCACCTTAACATGTAAAATGCAGAAGACTAGGAATTAGAACAGCCAACAGAATGGAGATTAAATGAATTACTCTCTTCCCTTTTTTCCCCCATTATTTCTGCCACCACCATAACCTCTGCCACCTCCACCACTCACCACCATCACCACCGAATGTACCACTCCAAGTAATATACACAACTTTTTGTCCTTGATAAGCTCATCTATGTTTTGTCTACTTAATTACGCTTAATTTTGCGTCTTCAATAACTTACGTAAGCTAGAAATGGAACGGTCATTTTCTTCTGAAGAGTATCAAATGTATTACCTGTCGGAATGCCTTTTTGACACGTGCAGCAGCATGTTATCGAAAATTGTGTGAATGCATTTTTTTTTGTAACACAGCTGCCACTTAGTTGAGATGTGTCGAGTGTATGCTACATTATACAATTCAGGACTGACATTGTTAATTGCATGTTAAAATGAAATTACTGTCACTTGTTTTGATTTGAGTTTCATTAGGTAAATGACCCTACCTTGGTGTCCTCTGCTACATTCTTTTAAAGACGCATTTGACCTTGATTATCATAAACATTGGATGTCTCTATGACCCACAAGATCACTGCTATGTAAGAGCCCACTTGTGAGCACATCAACACATAAGTCACAGAACTCCAGAATTCTGTTGCTCCAGTGAGCACTTGTCTTGAAAGGGCTAGAGTTAACAGGAAACTAGACGAAACAAGAAAACTCAAGTCTCTGTGGACTAGAAAAGTAGTTCACAGTAAAACTAAATGCAGAACTTATTCATGGTTGACCTATAGAAGATGGAACAAAGAAGAGCTGGAAGAGAAACCCTATGAAAGAGAGAGTGACTGGGTTAAAACAGACAGGACCCCAGGATGAAATCCATGCATTTTTCCAAGTCTTTGTTTTGAAATCATTTATGTGACATCCATTGAATCCCACATATGTTCTTTTCTATTGATAACTGCCAGCTCCTGGATTTGAGTCTTTTCTTGTTTCTCCCATTATATGAAATGAGTTACAACTGTCTTTTAAAAACAGATCCATTTCTTGTTTTTAGTTGGTGACTACATTGATGACATCCACATAACTGTCAAATAAGTCATGTTTTTGTTTTGCATGTAGTGTTTTCAGATTTGTAGTTGATCACGTCAGGCTTTTCTATCTCAGACATCTATTCCCAATTAGTTTATACTATTGACCAAAAAGTCATCCTGAAATTTGGAGACACTTCAGCGTATTATTGCTTCTCCCCCAAAACAAGCACCATATTCCCACATACGAACACCACTAGTCCTCGCCAAGAGAAAGAAAAAGAAAAAACACTTGACAGATTGGTTTCCCAATGAAAGCAAAAGAACAATTACAACACATCATTGCTTGTTTAAATTCAGGTTGCTTTTGCATGCCATATGCAGATCATTTTTCATTTCTGTGTTTTCCTCGTTTGAGCTCATTTCTCATTCGTGTTTTTGTCTCATTTGTTTCCATCAGCAAATGCCCAGCACACCAGGGTTTGTGGGATACAATCCATACAGTCATCTCGCCTACAACAACTACAGGCTGGGAGGGAACCCGGGCACCAACAGCCGGGTCACGGTAGGAGAATCAACTATTACAGCATCCGGCAAACTACTGGAATTGACCAGAAATGCCTCCAGAGTTAGGTCCTTTGGAATCATCAGCACAGCCATTGGAAAGCAGTTTTTTTTAACCTAGCTTTTCAACTGTTTTAAACACTCACTGTATGGTCTTACACTGAAAAAATATACAGTGAGATCTGGATATTTTAATTGAAGAAAAGAAGGATCCATTCTGTTAGGCGGTTGGTAGAGATAAAACCTTATGCGTTGAATGTTTATATTATGACTAGACAGTCCTAGAATTTCTCATGAAAGTGCCATCTGTGAGATGAGTATCTTTCATTGGTGGTAATTGACTGACATTAGGCTCAAGAACTTGGTTTTGAATTTGTCTTTTGGATTTAATGATTGACCTAATATCTATCCCATTAAGAAAAAGGAAACATCTTTTTATATCACCTCAAAGAATTGTAAAGTGAAAGTTAAAATAAAGTTAATGGAAGTACCAAAGTAAATATGGACAACTAAATGTACATTCATAATCCTGTATTTAAAGGGATGTGGTTTTGTTTTTTTTTTATATGTGGCTGCTTCATTCACATCTCAGCCTGGGATTTCAAATTAGATGACTTCCACCTTTCGTTTTAAATACCAAGGACATTTTTGTGTCCTAAGAACAACAAAAGTGATACCAAAAATAAATCCAAAAGCCAAATAACCTTCATACATTGAAATTTGGTATTGACAAGAATATATATATAAACCAGATTGGCTGTAAACTTTTTATACCTGGTTTTTATTTGCTGTATTTTAAAATCTGTAACTGTGGCTCAGAAAGGCTTTCTTGCCCTACAGTTGAGCTAGGAGAAAAGAAATGTATAACTTCCTGAATATATCTCTAGCGTGGTAAGCATGTTGCTTAGCTGGATAGGTTTTGTTTACCTAAATTTTTATTGTTTCTACATAGTCTACTTCATAAGCATATCGGTTTTTATGTGCCATTCATATTTCATGTATCTAAAGAAAATTCTTAAGTGTATCTATATGTGCATTTCACTGTGCATACAGTTTTTATGTATGTACATGTTTTCCCCAGTCTAAGTGTATTGTTTCATCCAAAAAAATGGAATTAAGTGACCAGGTAATCAAGTGATTGAGAACATTGTCATTTAAACCAAAAGTAAAATTTGGTGTTGGGTTATTTATGTTAATGCAGAAAATGATCCATTGGCAGTAAACAAGATGATTTTTAACAGCACAATACAGTCAGCTCTTGATTATCTTTGGTGATGGAGTAGAGATGGTGTTAACTATCATCATGTCAGAATGGTGGGTTATTTCCCTTAGTCTGAGCGTTTTATTCCTAGCTTGGATATATCAATGGAGAGTGTTCATAAAGCGAGACTCACTCTTTGGAGATTAGTATCCTTGGAAAAGGAAAGAACCTTTCTATCTTGGAATCTAGGCCAGTTAGGTTAGGTCCCTGTTGCCCCTAGCCCCACATTCCTTTCTTGGGGGAATTGGAACACAATATTAGGAGTGAGCACTTAGGAATTAGCATTTAGAATATTAAGGAGTCAGCATTTAGAAGGGGGCTGATCAGAGCAGTTGGTGCTGTGCTTGTTTTTTTCCGTGGTCCTCCTACTGTCACAAGAAGCTGTGATTAAGACAACTGTTCATATGAAACCTGAGAGCATGGAAGTGAGAAGGGCCTTTATCCTACCTCAAACCAGCTCCTGCATCCCTTAGTGGCATTGAATGTTACACTAAGAAAACTAATGATGCCTGAATTGCTACACCATCTTTTTGAAAATGTGCCACAAGTAAATTGATGGTAGGACTCAATAGGTCTGATTTTGACCATTATAAAAGCATTTTTAAATCAATCAAATTATGTTCCTTTGGGGGGTTTTGTTTGTGGTGGTCATTATTTTGTTTGTGTGTGTGTGTGTTTCTGTTGCTGTTTGGTATTTTTGTCTGCAGTGCATTTCTAAGTCAGTTATGCAGAGAAATGACTTTGTGACTCCTTCTGAAGGAAACTCCTTTAAGATTCTACAGAGCACTGGGTTTCTCTGGATACTTCTGTGTTCTTGAGTTGTGTTTAGACAGTAACCACTTTGTATAGCATGTTGAGACCTTTTAGAGTGTTTATAATAGCATAAGGTACTCACTACAGTCACTTCATATAGATGGGGGTTGACTTTCTTCTTAGAAGTACAGACCAGAAAAAATGGTTGAAAGCTTGTTTTCCGATTAAAACACGTGTGTGTGTGAGTGTGTGTGTCTGTCTGTCTGTCTGTATGTATGTATGTGTCTGTGTGCAGCTGCTCCCCTAACCACTCTGGTCCTAAAATCCTAAAGCAGTTATTTCTTAGCTTTAATGGAAATTACATATATGTCCTTAAATAAGATCCTGCCAAAGCCACAACTTCTAGTGGGAGGACACGAGCAAATCCTTGAGTAGTCAAAGTCAGTTGGGGGGGTACAAACAGTTACAGTGACCTCCAACTCCTTGCCAATTGGAAGCAAAATTGAAAAGGATGAATGTTGAGGTAATGAGGTTTCCTGATAGTAACATGGAAAGTAAAGGGGCTGGCAGGTTTCACATGTCCAATGGTTTGTAATTTTGTTCACAAGCACTTTTGGTTAAAGTTTGTTCAGTTCAGGCAGGTTTTTTGTTTGTTTTTGTTTTTGTTTTTGTTTTTAGCCCTCAGTAAGAACCCATCTCATTTTTTCTTTCCCAGTCTTCTCTAGGCCACTTTTTCTTCACATAGGAGGTTTTCATTTCTCCAGGTTTTCCTCTGATTTTCTTCCTTTCCTTGTCTTGCCTCAAAAAGCCAAGACTCTTTAATGGAATGGAGTCCTCAAAATAACTTTATTGTACCCTGTGTCTGCTCTGTTGTTATTGTTGTTGTTCCTGGTTAAGTTTTTTATTGTTGTTTGTACCACCAAGAAGAAAAAGGGTAAAGTTTCCATTACAGATCTCCTTTAGAGAAAACCACTAGATATGGACATAGAACCTTAAAAAGAAAATAAATAAACTCTGGTCATGATACCGGAAACAAGGTGCTTTTGGGGTTTGGGTTTGCGGGAGAGGCTTGGTTTGGTTTAGTTTTTTGAAGTCGTTTTTGGTTAGTTGGTTTATGAGTAAGTGTTTTTCTGATAGGTCTAGTAGATAACTCAGCCCCCTATAGACAGAGTTTGGAAAGAACTCCGAATCCACTCAGATAATCAAGTGTTGACTGTATATGTAAATTAAGCAAGCAAAAGAGTCATGGCAAATAGCCCACAGCTTGGGCGTTTATTTGATGTGTAACCCTGTATAGTTATATGTATGGATTATTATCTAATATTTTCTTTCAGCTAGGCTTTCAAAGCAATGACAATAAGTAAATAATTTTTTAATATGTGCTTAAGGTCATTTTCTTTTGCTCTGGGCATTTCTGAATTTACAGTGATAGCTATTTTCAGTGGAGAAAAATAATAAGAATCTTGTATCCATGGACGAGTAGAAGAAAGACGCATTAGAAGTTTTTCAGGGACTCTCTTTTCAGTGGGATAGCGAGCTCCTTGAAGTTGACTAATGAATGTCTTCACTCTTTTGTAGGCATCCTCTGGTATTACGATTCCAAAACCCCCAAAGCCACCAGATAAGCCACTGATGCCCTACATGAGGTACAGCAGAAAGGTACGTGCTGGGGCCACTCGCAGTGAGGACCGCTGTCTGTGCTGCTTCCTTTTCTGTTCACTTGCAGATGGGCTTAGCCCATATTCTCTGTTCTGTTGAAGAAGGGAATAAAGAATGGCCTTTTTTCTTTTCTTTTCTTTTTTATTTTTTTGAAAGTTTGGTTTTGATTTTAGAATGATGTAACTCAAATTCAATAAGGACAACAGGAAGGAATGAACTTAAAAGACTGAAGACAGAAACAGTATAGTTGTTGTTTCTGTTTTGTTTTGTTTTCAGAATGCTAACCTAAGCAAAATAACCAAGTGAAAAAAGCAAGAATAGACTACTGGTGACATTCCTATCTTGTTTTCATTAAATAATAGAGACTTAGTTTGGAGGGAGAAAGGGGCTTGGAAGATAGTGCTAATCATACTAAACAATAAACTTAGAGTATTTTGTTTTTTTATTTTATGCTTTCCTGCTTTTTCCCTTACCTAATAAGCTACCTTATTTCTTGTGTTCAAGATAACAGCAATTAATTATCTATCTCAGCACTGTTTAGGAATTAAAACTTCGTCAAATTTTTTTTTACAGATGGACTTATTAGTATTAGTAGTAGTAGTAGTAGTAGTATTAATGCAACTTAAACACTTTCTGAATGCTAGTGAGCCTTGGTGGGTGGAGGGTGGTGTTGGTTTAGGAGCACACGCTGCAAGACTTGGGGGCTGTGCAATGCCAGGGATCGAACTGGGGCCTCCAGCACACAGAGCTCGTGTTCAGCCCATTGTGCACACTCTCTGGCCCCCATGCTAGTGAATTTTAGAGAAATATAAAACCATGTTAATAACTCGACTTCCAAAGTGTCTGCTGTTACTGAATGAGGTGTGTGAGATAACAGCCAAAGCCAGTCCTGTTCGTGTACATGGCAATTGGTAGCAGCTGCAGCAGGCTTCTGAGAAGACCCTCAGAGTCCGATGCTAGACCCTCTGCTTTCGTTTATATTTTAAAGTTGCACATGAAATATCTTTAAGGGTCTGCAGACTAGGCATCTCCTGACATGTCACCCTTTTCCTGCTTTTAGGTCTGGGACCAAGTAAAGGCGTCCAACCCTGACCTAAAGTTGTGGGAGATTGGCAAGATTATTGGTGGCATGTGGCGAGATCTTACTGATGAAGAAAAACAAGAATATTTAAATGAATACGAAGCAGAAAAGGTAGAATGGGGGCTGTGGTGGGATGGCTTCAACAAGGAGGGCGTGAGCATTTGCTTATTATTTCTCGTTGTCGAAGCACTTTAAGAGCTGCCTTGGGGTGCAGAGGCTGTGCTGAGGCTTTGTCGGCCTCTGGCAGAACCTTTCATTTCCCTAGGAGTCAGGCTCCTTGTCTATAAAAAGGAGGTTAATGTACCTCCCTTTTGATATTCAAATGAGGGTGTGATGGTATTCATTATAACCTGCAAAAAAAAATGTTGATTATAAAAACTGAAAAAAGAAAATTTGAATTTCAGATAGAGTACAATGAATCTATGAAGGCCTATCATAATTCCCCCGCATATCTTGCTTACATAAATGCAAAAAGTCGCGCAGAAGCTGCTTTAGAGGAAGAAAGTCGACAGAGGCAGTCTCGCATGGAGAAAGGAGAGCCCTACATGAGCATTCAGCCGGCAGAGGATCCAGATGGTAATTATGGAGGGAGGGTGCCCGCGGCAGTTCCCCACTGTCTTTTCTCTGACAAGTGGAATGTGAGAAATCCCTTCTTCTTTTTTATTTCCTGTCATAGCTGAAAAGGTGTCATTTAAGTGTCATTTTAATGATTTGCCCCATTTGGAGTTAGATTTGTGACTTTTTCCCCTGAAGCCTGGGAGACTCCCTCAAAGGACTGAGTTTTGCTTCACGTGCAGGTGACCCAGGTTTGTTCCCCAACACGGTTCCTGAACACAGAGCAGGAGTAGCCACCCCAGCATCATGGGTAAAGCTCATAGAACAAAAAAGTCAGTCATAACTTGGGACGTAGGTAGTAGAAATAGACCATATTTTTGTGCGCGCGCATGCACACACACACACACACACACACACACACACACACACACACAGGTTTCCAGTTCCACAGTGAGCTTTTTATAAGGAATGTGGGAAACTTCAGCCCCACAAAGTCACAGTACAAGAAACGCAAGGAGTCTCTGTTTGTTCAGCAAAAGCAGCGTTATGCTAGAAGCAGAGTAGTCAGACTAAGCCAGTTTTCCAGAAAAAGATTAAAACTACAAAGAAGATGATGTTGAGGCTTGAATGGGTCAAGCCCAACTGTAAATTTAAGAGAATGTGGCCATTAAGAGACGTTCACTTTGAACTAAGGGGGAGATTAAAAAGAGAAAGGGACAAGTGATTCCACTTTAAACTTCATCTTTGGGCCGGAAAGATAGCACGGAGGTAAGGCGTTTGCCTTTCATGCAGAAGGTCATGGGTTCGAATCCCGGCGTCCCATATGGTCCCCCGTGCCTGCCAGGAGCAATTTCTGAGCATGGAGCCAGGAGTAACCCCTGAGCACTGCCGGGTGTGACCCAAAAACCACAACAACAACAAAAAAAACTTCATCTTTTATTATGAAGACAAATCTTGGGTTGTGTTAAACTGGCAGAGCAGTTGGTATTTGAGGTAGGAAATATAGTGTCATGAATAAGGTTCCCTGAGGGGTAAAAAGATCATAGAGTTCTTTTTATAGATTTTTTTGTGTTTTTTTTTTATTCTCTTATCCCAGCAATTTTAATTTCAAAAGTTATATTCTAAAGAAATTACTCAGAAGGAAGCAGTGATTTCACAAGTTTGTGACTCTGATCTTTAATGATAATGAGTTTCAGGAACTTCTTAAGTACCAGATAATAAGGGGGTTGCTTTCCTGTGATGTATAGGCCTTTGCAGCGGTTTCTTAAAATTTGGACACTAAAATGTTTAGGAGTAGAACTGGCTGGTCTTTAAAATGTTTTATGATGTAAATGGAAGCTCTTTTTCTCAACTGAGTCTAGATAAAAATAATAGTACAGCGCTAGAGCGATAGCACTGTGCGTAAGTTTTTTGTCTTGCACACAGCTGACCAGGTTCAGTGTCCAGCATCCCATATGTTCCCTGAGCATCACCAGTGTGACCCAAAAAAGCAATAAATAAGCTATATATCAGCTATAAATAATAATAAATAAGCTATGCATCAACCATAGAAGTGAGGCACTTTCCTTGCCTGGGGCCAACCCCAGATTGATATCTGGCACTCCATTTGGTACCCAGAGAACTGCCAGAACTGATCCCTGAGTGCAGAGCCAGGAAGAAGCCTTGAGTACTGCTAGTATGGCTCAAAAAAACAACCCTCCTTCACTTCATCTCCCCCAAAAAAGATAAAACTATCTCATTAATTTTTTTGTTTGGGGCCCACCTCAAAGGTGCTTACATCTCTCTGGAAGGAGCTTGATCAAATCTGGGACTCCTAAGAACCAAGCACTGTACCCTTTTAAGTTCTCTCCCCAACCCCTTAACCTTGGATAAATGACTTGGTACGTGAACTAGTCTGGAAAAATGAAAATTGCTTGAGATGCTGTTTTCTCTGCAGCAGACACTTGGATTCTTTTAACAGTAAAGTGCCACATGATAAGGGTATACCACTCCGTTCAGAAGTTATCATTGAAAAGACCTTATATTACTATTGAGTGAAAGTGGGCAGAATTGGGCCCAGAGAGATAGCACAGCGGCGTTTGCCTTGCAAGCAGCCAATCCAGGACCAAAGGTGGTTTGTTCGAATCCTGGGGTCCCATATGGTCCGCTGTGCCTGCCAGGAGCTATTTCTGAGCAGATAGCCAGGAATAACCCCTGAGCACCGCCGGGTGTGGCCCAAAAACCAAAAAAAAAAAAGAAAGTGGACAGAATTTTCATTTCACTCAACTTGGAGGTCAAAAGACACTTGATTTTACCATGATTGTGTTACAGCCAAATCCTTCTCTGACACATGTCCTTTCTTAGAGATCTTGTCACAAAATCTAACACCGTAGCCAGTGAACTTTTCCTGGCCTCTGCAACGTTACTGGCTGACTGTCACAATGTCCCCAGGATGCTTCTTGTCCGCTTGCTAGGCCAGTATTACTTGGCCACTAAATGTTACCTGTCTGTAGATCTTGGGGGTCTTCATTTCCGGAACACCTTCTTCTTTCAGATTACGACGATGGCTTTTCAATGAAGCATACAGCCACCGCCCGTTTCCAGAGGAACCACCGCCTCATCAGTGAGATCCTGAGCGAGAGTGTGGTGCCAGATGTCCGGTCCGTTGTGACCACAGCTAGAATGCAGGTCCTCAAGCGACAAGTACAGTCCTTAATGGTCCATCAGGTAAGTCCCAGAGTGTCTAGGACTGTGAGCCTCTGCTGAAAATACTCCCTAAACTGGCCCTCTACAGAGTCCATCCTTGTCTACTAAATATTTTTCTGTCCCATCCCTCCTATTCCCAATTTGTGGGCAGAAGCGCCTAGGAGTGGGCCATTTGTAGGAATTTAATGTGTTTGGCATGAAAACTGCAGTATGGAGTCTTGTGATGGACAGTATTGAAGCATCTATTAGACTTCACTACTTTGCTAAACCTTTTGTTCTGAAAAATAATTGGCCAGGCTTGGGGCCAGAGCAATAGTACAGCGGGGTAGGGCACTTGCCTTGCATGTGACTGATCCAGGTTTGATCCCCTACATCCCATATGATCTTCATCCCCATCCCCCATCCCTCCAACTCCAGGAGTGATTCCTGAATGCAGAGGCAGGAGTAAGCTCTGAGCATCATCAAGTGTGGCCCCAGAACAAGATTAAAAAAAAATTGGCCAGGCCTAAAACCACATTCTTCAGTATTAATTTCTCATATTTTTTCTGCAACTCTTTATATGTTTAAAATCTTAGATGCATTGATCATTTATTTTGAAATCTGAAACACTGATCACACTGAGATAATGTAGACATCAAAAGTGAGATAAGGGGCCGGAGAGATAGCACAGTAGTGTTTGCCTTGCAAGCAGCCGATCCAGGACCTAAGGTGGTCGGTTCGAATCCTGGCATCCCATATGGTCCCCCATGCCTGCCAGGAGCTATGTCTGAGCAGATAGCCAGGAGTAACCCCTGAGCACCACTGGGTGTGGCCCCTCCAAAAAAAAAAAAAATGAGATAGATTCAGGAAGAGATCTCAGATGGCTGGATACAGGAAACCCAGGTTTTAGTCCTAGAATCACATGATACCATGAGCGTCTAGTCAAAGGTGGCCCTTGAACACCTCCAGTGTGGACTCCCCCCAAATAAGTGAGCTCTGTTTTCTGTTTGACCTTTGCTTTAGATAAAATAAATAAATAAATCTTTCTGTAGGGCCAGAAAGATATTACAATGGGTAGGGCTCTTGCCTTGCATACAGCTGACCCCAAGTTGACCCAATGCCCCATATGGTCCTCTAAGCCCCCGCCAGTTGTGTTTCTTGAGCACAGAGATAGGAATAAGCCCTGAGCACAACTCAGTGGGGCCGGGGATTTTTTTTCCTATAATTATAAAACCTGGTCATATGTCTTACAGCGAAAACTAGAAGCTGAACTTCTTCAGATAGAGGAACGACACCAGGAAAAAAAGAGGAAATTTCTGGAAAGCACAGATTCATTCAACAATGAACTGAAGCGGGTACTTCATAATTGTGTTCATTATACTTTTATTGGTTACCTTGTTTTCACATTAATTATTGTTTTCATTGAATGTCCATTTGAAACCATTAATTTCTCTATAGCTTATAAGATATGATTAATAAAAGTAATCCCTATTTTCTGTCAAAATTGCAACAAGTTTGGAAATCCTGCTCATTGTGTAGAAACTAGAATATTGATGTTTTCATTTAAAGATCCATGTGGTCATAAGTTATTTGCAGTTTATTGTTCTTATCAGATATCTTTATTTGATGTTTATGATTTGTACTGTGTATTAAGCCATTATATTGCTTACATTTGGTGCCTGAAATATGAAATAAAAGTTGTTTATTTTGGGGGCCAGAGAGATAGCACAGCTGTAGGCCAATTCAGGGCAGACAATGGTCCTTATCCCGGCATCCCCTGAGCCTGCCAGGAGCGATTTCTGAGTGCAAAGC
The DNA here is from genome assembly GCF_024139225.1 of Suncus etruscus. NCBI lineage: Eukaryota > Metazoa > Chordata > Mammalia > Eulipotyphla > Soricidae > Suncus > Suncus etruscus. Next base: position 187,911,894 of record NC_064848.1, on the reverse strand, counting down.
CAGGAGTAACCCCTGAGCACCGCCTGGTATGACCTAAAAAAAAGAAATTAAAGTTGTTTATTTTTAATCCAGCACTTTTAAGAATTACCTCACTTGAAGCCAGGGAGAGAGTACAGCAGATAGGGCACCTGCTTTGCTTGGGGCAAACCCAGATTCTATCCCCAGCATTCAATATGGTCCCCTGAGGATCTCCAGGAATAATACTAAACTAGAATTAAGCCCTAAGCCCTGCTAGATATGACTCGGAAATAATTGAGGAGAAAAATTGCCTTACTAGTGATTCAGTGTTGCTTGTTTGCTACTCTCCTTGTCTGAAAACACATAAATTTCAGGGGCTTCATTTAAAGAAAAAAAAACAACCCTCCATGCCCCCCTCTTATATGTACATAGGTGATAACCAAGAAAACCAACCTTTGAAGTGATTTCTCCAGTTCAGCCATTACCAAGAGAGGTTGTGTGTGTTTTCTCTCTCAGTTGTGTGGTTTGAAAGTGGAAGTGGATATGGAAAAAATAGCAGCTGAAATTGCTCAGGCAGAGGAACAGGCCCGGAAAAGGCAGGAAGAAAGGGAAAAAGAGGCGGCCGAGCAAGCCGAGCGCAGCCAGAGCAGCATCGTTCCTGAAGAGGAGCAGGGAGCGAAGACTGAGGAAAAGAAAGAAGACGAGAACATTCCAATGGAGACAGGTAACCTGGTAGTTCTTCCACAAGTCAGTGGGCAGGAGCTGTCTATAACTTTGATCTATAGCTTTGGTTTTTCTTTCTGAATGCTTTTTCAGTTGTTTTGCTGGGGGGCCATACTCAGTGGTGCTCAGGTCTCACTCTGAGCTCAGAGCTCACCCTTCACGGGGCTAAGAGGAGCCATCTGGGGTGCTGGGGATCAAACCCGGTTTGGGCATGTGCAAGACAAGAGCCCTCTTCACTGCTTTATCATTCCAGCCTGCTAAATGCCTCTTTTTGAAGAACACTATTAAACTTACCTCTTGAGTTATTCTCTATATGACCTATTCAGTCCATTCTCAAAAATATATTAGGGGGTAGAAGGAACGTTAGACTATTGTTGGTGATGCTGAGAGACTACTTCTGGCTCTGGGCTCAGGGGTCACTCCTGGTTGTGCTCAGGGCACTGGCTATAGGGTCAGCAGCATGCAAAGGACCTTACCCCCTGGACAGTCTCTTTGACTTTTTCTTTTCAATTGTGTGTGGTTTTTTTTCTTAGGTTTTTGGGCCACACCCGGCAATGTTCAGGGTGTGTTCACTACTGGCTCTGCACTGAGAAATTATTCCTGGTGGTGCTCAGGGGCCATATGGGATGCCAGGGATGGACCCTATTGGCTATGAGCAAGGCAGACACCCTACCCGCTGTGCTTTCACTCTGGCCTCTCCTCAAATATTAATCTTTATAATGAATTGACTCTATAATGAATTGCTGTCGGTGCATAACAGCAGGGTTCTAGTGTTTGTGGTCTCAATATGAGGTCTTGGTTATTTGTCCGGACTTGAGTCTTAACATTTTCTGGCTTGAGAGTATAAAGAGGGATGGTGTGGTTGCTGGTTAAAGAGTCCTGCCATGGAATCAGACAAGTCTATATGTACCGTTGCTTTCACTATGTGCCAGCTGTCTGCTGGGAGTCATTAATAGCAGGTTCCTCATCCCCAGATAGTCTAGTTCCTGCCTCTGAGAGAGTTGCAAAGGATTAAATAAGAAAATATACATAAGAACATTTGAGGGGCCAGAGCGGTAGCATAGCAGTAAGGTGTTTGCATTGCACATGACCAACCCAGGACGGACCTAGGTTCGATCCCCCGCATCCCATATGGTCCGCTGAGCCTGCCAGGATTGATTTCTGAGTGCAAAGCCAGGAGTAACCCCTGAGTGCCACCAGGTGTGGCCCAATTTCCCTCCCCCACAAAATAACCATTTGAGTAATGGGCAGGTCGCTCAGAGACCTAATGGGCATGCTTTGCCTGTAAGAGGCCCAGGTTTGGTGTCTCCTCCCCCTACCCCCAGGACACCTAGCAGTGCCCTCCATCCATCCCTCTTCACACTTCAGGGTGTGGCACAAAAAAAAAAAAAGAAAGAAACCACACAAGTTTCAACATGGTATTAACGTTCCGTGTTTTGACTTGAAATGCTAAAATATTTTTAAACAAGATGTGGCCATTGCTGTAAGATCAGTAGTTTCTAATGCCCTAGAACAGTGTTGGGCAAAAGTAAAATGAGCTGGCCAAATCCTCCCTGCTCTCTGGTTTTTATAAATAGTGTCTTTGGAACTCAGCTGCACCCTTTTGTCTCCTCATTGATACTTGTGTCTGGAAACTTCAGCAGGTTGACTGGTCCCATTAGATACAGCCCAGCCATAAACTGATACCTGAACCCTGTTCCTGAACAAGTCTTACTTCCAGATGTACCAGTTTTTCTGACTAAAGCATTTCTGGGAACAAAAAAGTAGCAGTGAAGTATTAAAGAAAGAGATCAACACTTGAAATTCTGATTTTATTTTCCTGATAGTGTTCCTCAATTCTGCCTCTTCCCAGGGCTATTCTAAGACAGAATAATTGCAGGAGGGCCCTATATAGAGATAGTACAGTGGGTTAAGGCGCTTGCCTTGCTCATGGCTGACCCAGGCTTTTTGCCCTACACACCCAAGCACCACCAGGAATGATCCCTGAGAACAGAGCTATTTGGAAGACCAGTGCACTGCCAGCTGTGGCCCAAATCCTCAGCCTTCGTAATTCCCCACAAAAAAAGTCAGATTCACATTTGGAAAACATTGAAGGGCATATAGATATTTTTACAAGGTTTTTCTATAGAATTTTAATTTAGCAGATCCACATTTCAGAGAGTGAGATTTTAAGTTTTCTTATTTGAGCCTTTTTCTGTTTTGTGTGAACATGTTTTTGTGCTTAACGAATTCTGGGTGAGAGTACCTCTTTGTGGTTAGACCAATTGTTTAAAAGTTAAAGCTTGGTCCCTCTGTTCATTTTGCAACTAGACAGAACAGTTAGTACTTTGCCTCTGTTTTGTCATCTACGAATAGATCGCGTATATAGATCTTTACCCAGATTTCTTTTCTTTTACCCTGAAGATGGGGGGTAAAGAAAATTATTCAAGAAAATTGGCACAGAAACCTTCATGCTCTGAATTTTATAAAAAAAGAATAAATAACTTGGCTTCTCACCACGTATCTTAGAAATCAACTTTATATCATCTCCAGACCCTCTTTCTCACTAAACCCAGAGCACTGCAACACCACATTGTCCAATTATAATCACAATAAATCACTAGAATTATAAATTTTCTATTAGTGACATTGTGGGTTAGGGGTAGTGCTCAAGGGGACCTCGAGGACCCAAGTATGTGGCGCTGCGAACACTCACTGGTGCCTGGGGACTGCGCTAGAGTCATCCACATACAAGTATGGCCTGTGCCTCAATTCCTGTTCCAGCTCTCCATCCTCGTGATGGCATTTTGCAAAGTAAGGCTAAGCAAGCGAAACTCGTGCCAGTCATATAGTGATCAACCCCAGTAAATCCTCAACTGTTGTGTCTAACTGTAATCAGCATTTTTAATTTTTTAACAAATATTCTTGAGGGAACTAGAGCGATGCTACAGAGGCTGTAGCACTTCTATTGCATGTTGCAAATCCAAGTTTGATCCCTGGCACCCCATGTGGATAACCCAAACCCAGTAGGAATGAACCCTGAGTGCAGAGCCAGGAGTAAGCCCTAAACACTATTGGGGATGCTCCCCCCCACCAACTCCTCCCCAAAAATTCTTTTTTTTTTTTTTTTTTTTTTTTTGTTTTTGTTTTTGGGTCACACCCGGCAGCACTCAGGGGTTACTCCTGGCTTCATGCTCAGAAATCGCTCCTGGCTGACTTGGGGGACCATATGGGACGCCGGGATTCGAACCAATGACCTTCTGCATGAAAGGCAAATGCCTTACCCTCCATGCTATCTCTCCGGCCCCGCCAAAAATTCTTGATTTCTTGCTTTACTTTTTCTTTTTCTTTTTTTTGTTTGTTTGGGTTTTTTTGTTTGTTTGTTTTGGGTTTTGGGTCACACCCAGCAGCGCTCAGGGCTATTCCTGGCTCTACAATCAGAATTCGCTCCTGGCAGGCTCGGGACCATATAGAATCCCGGGATTTAAACCACTGTCCTTCTGCATGCAAGTCAAACACCCCACCTCCATGCTATCTCTCCGGCCCCTTGATATATGTTTTATACTTAGAGCACACCCAAATTTCCGAAGAAATGTTTGATTTATACATGAGATCTCATCAAATTTTTTTTTCCTTTTCCACTAACAAGTAGATCTCAACCCCCAGATGGTTTCAAACATACTTCAAAGCACCTAGTGCAGTGGTTGGCAACCTGCGGCTCACGAGCCACATGTGACTCTTTACACTTTTAATGTGGCTCTTCTCTGTGCCGGACGACCATTCCAGGAGTCAGGACTCTGCTCCTAGCCTCTGTCAGTGCGCGCCCAGTGTGGCTCTCAAAATAAATTTCAATCGTGGTTTTGGCGAGATTTGGCTCAGTTGAAAAAAAAAAAAGGTTGCCGACCACTGGCCTAGTGCACAGAGAGTGGCCTTACTAAACGCTCAGGGAAAGTCGGGGGGCACTACACAATCTGGGAACTAACCATGACCACTGTGCTTACAGAGGAGACCCACCTAGAGGAGACCACAGAGAGCCAGCAGAATGGCGAGGAGGGCACCTCGACTCCTGAGGACAAGGAGAGTGGGCAGGAGGGGGTGGACAGTATGGCGGAGGAAGGGACCAGCGACAGCAACACAGGGTCCGAGAGCAACAGCGCGACCGTGGAGGAGCCGCCCGCAGATCCCATTCCAGAGGACGAGAAAAAGGAATAAATGTTGCCTTGTTTTATGTGTTCTAAATGCTTTTTTAAATGAGGGGGGAAAAGAAAAGTTTTTTTGAGTTTTAATGGTGTTATGTGATTTGTGAATTGATATTTTTTTTGGTCGAGATCACACCACCAAAGGCTTTTGGACTATTCAGCATCATCGCCTTTTCCTTCAGCACTTGTGAAGATGGTTCTTTTCTTTGGATCTTGTTTCTGGCCCTCAGCTGCTGAAAGCCTGAGAATCTGACTTAACTGAGAGATCGCCCACCTCTTTTCAAGAAGTAGTAGACTACAGAATCTACTCTTAACAGTTGCCTTCCTACAGCTCACTCGGGTGCTGACCCAGGCCATAGCTTTAAACTTTCCTTGTCCCTGTCAAGGGCTTCCTACAAGTCCCTTCCACAAAGAGTAGCTTCTTGAAAAATGTCTTCATATGTGAGTATGTATTTGGTTACTTACTCTTCCTTATGTTTAATCAATATCAGATACCAGCTTTGTTCAAAAGTTTAGTATACCTGCAACCACATTTGGATTCTATTGATCCAAGAAGTTTTTTTTTTCCATAATTCATTACTAGGTTTGAAGTAGTCATTAAAGCGAACGTGACTAGGCTTTTTGTAGTTAATATTGGCTGTTCTTCAATTCGTCCTTATTATACAGAAAAAAATGCTGTGTTTATTTTTACCAAGTTTTCCAAAGACTGATCACAAAGCTGAAGGAAATTGACTATTCTTGCAATGGACTAGATAGTTCAAAATGATTAGCCTCTTCCTGACAGTGGGGAAATAAGTTCACATGCTTGAAATTATTTTACAATAATTAAAACATTCAAAACCTCAAGGTTCGGATCTTTGTAGATCAGAACCTACCTTTTTGATAAACTCTTAGTAAAAAGTCTTGAAGACTAGAGGCAAGGTAGTTTGTGACACTTACGCTTCCCAAAACTAGGGTAGATTTTTACTAAATAGTGGAATATCTGATGGTATATGTTTCTTAAAAGTCCAAATGTAATAAAAAATAAATGGATAAAATAAGTCTCGGTGTTTTTTATGTGTTAAATATACGTATGCAAAATCAGTATATAACATTATTAACATAATTAAAAGCTCAGAGCGGACACTCAGGGTGGTCTGGATAGATTGGTGTGTATTCAGAGAGTCCTGTCTCACCCTACTCTGTTTTAAAAATTGGTCTTTGACTTAAAGTTGCTATATGTATGTCTAAATATGAGCCACATGAATAAATCTGTCACCTTTCAATTCTTTTGAAAAAGAAAATTATCTCACTAAAGAAGTTTTAAGTGTTATTGCACTTACATGGAGATAGTTTCCCTGTATAGGCAAATTTGAACTTCTAAGGCAGGGGTCTCAAACTCAGTTTACCTGGGGGCCACAGGAGGCAAAGTCGGGGTGAGGCAGGGCCGCATAAGGGATTTGGCTTACCGAATATTCGCAATAAAAAATCACATTACAATGTTTAAGGAGATACATAAGTCTAATCTCTTTGGATTATATTGTGTGCTGCTAAGAAATAGTATGTAATACAACTGGGAATTTGAGGGACAAATTAATTGTATTGTACATGGGTTCAGTTTTGTTTTTCTTAATTTTCTTTGGTTGAAAGATCAAGGCTGGGATATCATCGTTGGGACTACCGAGAATTCTGCTTATGGGTGATTGGGCTTCCACTGTAACTTTACCATGTCCTCTTTCTTTGCATCTTTGTTGTCATAATTAAAATTAATAAAAAAAAAAAGAAAAAAAAATCACATTAGTAAGAAAAAAAATCGCATTAAACATTTGCATACCGGGGCCGGGCGGTGGCGCTAGAGGTAAGGTGCCTGCCTTGCCTGCGCTAGCCTAGGACGGACCGCGGTTCGATCCCCCAGTGTCCCATATGGTCCCCCAAGCTAGGAGCGACTTCTGAGCGCATAGCCAGGAGTAACCCCTAAGCGTCACCGGGTGTGGCCAAAAAAACAAAAACAAAAACAAAAAAAACATTTGCATACCCCGAACGGAACTGCTCGGGGTATGCAAATGTTTAATGCGATTTTTTTCTTACTAATGTGATTTTTATTGCAATTATTCAATAAGCGAATCATCGCGAATACTGCGATATTTGAAGGCTGGCCACGGGCCACAAAATGTACGGAGGGCCGCAAACGGCCCGCGGGCTGCGAGTTTGAGACCCCTGTTCTAAGGAGTCCACTGCTGATAGTTAATATAATGCTACATTAGCAAATCCTGAAGGTACAAAGAGGAAGCTTGGTGTTGGGTGGAAATAACCTTTGATAATATTTTTCTAAATCAAAATCTGTTTGTGAAATAGAATCATTCCATTAGATTGGTCTTTCTGGGTGTCGGGCATTGAAAAGTTAAGTAGTTTTACTCATCTCATCCCCAATGAATCAGATAGTCTCAGGACCCAGGGTTAGGGCACCAGCCTTGCAGGCACAGGACTTTGCCTGGATCCCAGCAACACATGATCAGCCCACCGCATCACCAGAACCTGAACAGCACTGCCTCCACAACCTAGTACTGAACCACAGTCTGTATGGCTGAGTTCCTGGGAATGACCCTGGGACCCCATAAGCACTGCTTCCAAAAACTAAAATTGGGTGGAGATAATGCTAAGTGCCTGAACAAGATGTTAGGGTGTTCACTGCGGTTTTGAAGTTTAAGATGACGAAAGCAATGCCTTTGCCATGCTTGAGAGATGGCCCTGGGATAACTCAGATCTAGACCAAGCCTGCCCGTTCAATGCTAGGGCAATTGGCTGAAGATGAATTCAAGTCAGCTAAATTAAGTATTTGACAGCTTTCAACAGCAGGTGGGGTGGGGTGGAATTAAAGTCTTTTTAGAATGGGATCTATGTAAACCACTGATGTTTGAGATATTTTACCACTGATGTTTGAGATATTTCTTCGGTTCTTTGAGAATGGTATCTAATTCAGTCTGTTGTTTTGTTTTGTTTTTCAAATCCCCATGGGCATTGGGAAAATCAATTAAATACTCTACTTCAAATCTAAGTAGATGGAATTAGCCCTTTCTATCTCTGTTCCCTTATTGCCCCAAATAGCTATGGGTTTGAGTGCATATATTTTTAATATAATACGAAGTGTGTGGGCTCACATTTTTATTAGTTTTTTTCCATCCAGGGGAAACCCCTACCATTGCCCCAAATTTTCTTACAAGAGTTTTAATGTTTAAGTCTTTCCCCTTTTATCAATTAGTTTGAGGCCTTTCTTTAAATGGTTCTTCACATGGCAATTCTGGAAAGCAGAGGTGCCAGGAGAAATTGAACTGAGAACAATCTCATTTTAACATGACATTATGGAGGTTGTACAGTAAAGGTAATATTGAATATTGGTTCACTGGATTTAAAAATGGACTCTAGGGGCTGGAGCGATAGTACGGGCCTCACACGAGGCCAACCTGGGTTCATTCAACCTCTGACATCCCAGATGGTCCCCCAAGTCTTCAAGGAGTAATTCTTTACCAGAGCGCATCTTTTTTTTGTTTGTTTGTTTGTTTGTTTTTTACCTGAGCTCATCTGAAGCTTTGCCAGATATGGCCAAAAAACAAACAAACTGAAAGTTGACTGGTTCCCTCCAAACTTTTAGTTCTAATCCTTCACATCTAGAAAATGTATTTTTCACTCTATAAGATGCACATAGTTTTTAAACAAGAAAAAGAAATATTCTAAAGCAAATGGTGCAACACTGGGAACAACCAGCCTGCGAGGCCAAAGTATTTTTACAATACGCCGTTCCACAGCTGCTTAAACATATTTACCTAACTTTTTTTTTAACAGAAAATTTTTTAAAATATTTTTAAATATTCAGTCTTGGGGCTGGAGCTGTGGCACAAGCAGCAAGGCATCCTATATGGACCCTCAAGCCAGGAGCGATTTCTGAGCACATAGCCAGAAGTAACCCCTGAGCATCATCAGGTGTGTCCCCAAAACTAAAAAAAAAAAAAAAATACTCAGACTTCAGCTCCATAAGATGCAAGGGCATTTTCCCCCATCTTTGGGGGGGTAAAGTGTGTCTTATGGTATGAAAAATATGGTACTTAGGTAGCATTTTAGACTGTTGTCTAACAGCATGAAGCCCTTATTACCTGCAATTCAACTAAAGCTTGGGTTTCTTTTCTTCTCTGAACAGGCCATGAAGCCAGGATTAAACTTTGCTAAATCCTCATTTCAGAAATAGTTCCCCTCCACACCTCCAAACACTTCCAACACATGGTTTCACCACCTGGTTTCAGCGAGATCATGAGTTTTACCTTGTTTCTCACGCTGGGCAGACTTTACTGGAACAAAGACATTTGACCGCATAATGATTTGCACGTGAGAGGGCAGAATGTCTACAGATGAAAAAAATAAAAAAAATAAAAATCCACGGTGCAGTATCAAGTTAAATGGAACTCAGTCTTTTGAGAAGAAATGATGCTGAATTATAATTGGACTTACTGTAGTTTCCTTGATCTGTGTGGTAAAAAAATACATGAATTTAGTAGAAAATGTCTAAAATACATTAATAATTATCTGATTGTGTAATTAATTGCCTGTGTAGATTTTTACAGAATCTACAAATTTCTTCTATTTGCAAAAATAGCGCTTTTACCTATTATGATGTAATAATTTTGCACAACTATAAACCTGCTCGTTTAACTTGAAAGTTTAAAGTATGAACTTGCCTTGTTTTGGAGGTCACATTTGGCAATGCTTAGGGGTTACAACCGGCTTGGTGCCCAGGGATCAAACCTAGACCTTGTTTCAAATCCCTATACTACATATGTTCTTCCAAGCACCACCAGGGAGCATAGAACCAGGAACAGCACTCAAGCACCACTGGAGTGACCCAACCCCTCTCACCCACACCCCAAAAATATATGTGATAAAAAAATAATTAAACTAACTAACTTATGTTCACATATTTTCTCATTTAGCACTGAAAAATTATTTTAAAATATTTTTGCATATAATCAGGAGTGAAAAATAGTATGCATAAAGAAGGGAAATCCCCCCCCAAAAGAATTCATTACTTATTGCATAGAATTAAGGCAATACCTACAGTAAGGTTCCCCTTTCGGAGGGTCAAGAAGGTTCATCTTTGTCGTTCAAGACTGAAAGCTTCCTCCTCTACCCATGTACAGCTCTTGGAGAGAGAGAAAAAGAACTTTTACTTTAAGTCCCCGTCTTTCCTGGGGTGCCATTGCACAGCTACAGGAAACACTAAAGGCTAAAGAAATAGAATAGGGTTGAGATACTTGCCTTGTATTACAGCTGACCCCAGTTCAATTCCTGGCCCCATATATGATTCCCTGAGCACAAAGTCTAAACAACTCTGGGTCTGACCCTCAAGCCAAAATTTCTAAGTAAGCACATCAAGTCCTGGGGAGTACATCCTCTCTCAAGATAGCTCATTTTTATCTATAAAGTACATTAAGGAAAAAGCCAAGACCTAGACTTCAAAGGAGTCTTTAATATTATAATGCCACTGACAAATGCTACAGAATCAAAAGTGAACAAATGGAACTTCATCAAACTAAAATGTTTCTGAACGGCAGAGGAAACATGGGCTGAAACTATAAGACAGCTGAGTGGGAGAAAATATTTACACTCAACACATCAGACAAAGGGTTGGTATCCAGGATATACAAAGTATTAACAAAAAAGGGGAGAGGAAATGAACAGACACCTCTCGGAGGAAGACCCCACAGGTGGCCAACAGACATGAAAAAACACTCATCATCACTTTTCATTAGGGAAATCCAAATCAATCAAGACATCTGACACAAGTGTGAATGGCACACATCAAAATAATCTGTGTTGGTGGGGTGGGGTGAAAAGGAAGTTCTCCACTGCTGTAAGATGACATCCAGCTATGAACCCAAAACAAAGGCAGTCCTCCATCTTCCTCTTTCCTTTAACCTCTATGTAAAAGTTCACCTGGATCATTCTACCCTCCCCTACTCAGGTGAATTGGGACTGGTTTAATAAAGAAAAGTCAGTTGTCTGGCTTTGGCACACAGAGACACACCATGAGATGAGAAGTCACTGACTCTGATTCTCTCCTGACTGGCTGACTGGCTTGGTCTATTAATTTTTCTGTTACTCTTCTTCAGACCCATTCGCCTTGGGTGATTTCACAACTTGTGGGGATTGATTTTACACACTACTAGTGGAAATGTTGTCTTGTTATGCCCCTCAGGTAAACAGTTAATGAGGTTCTCAGTAAACTCAGAATTAAGCTGCCATATGATCCAGCAATTTCACTTTGGCGTATCTATCCCCAGGAAAGAAAATAATTCATTCAAAAGGATGTATGCATACCACTCTTCATTGCAGCACTCGGTACAATAACTAGAGTTGGAATCAACCTAGATGTCCAACAACAGATGAGTGGATCGTGAAAATATGGTACATATATATACAGAAGAATGCTACTTAGCTCTAAAAAACTATGCAATTATGCAATTTGCTGAGACATGAATGAAACTGGAAGATGTCATGTTAAATGAAGCAAGCCAGGAAAAGAAGGATAAATACAGGATATCACTTATAAGTAATATTTAGAATAACTGCATGAGAGAATGCAATGATTTTGGGGGGGGGGAGGTTTGGGTCACACCCGGCGGCTCTCAGGGGTTCCTCCTGGCTCTACGCTCAGAAATCCACTCTTGGCAGGCTCTGGGGACCACATGGGATGCCGGGATTCAAACCACCGTCCTTCTACGTGAAAGGCAAAATGCCTTACCTCCATGCTATCTCTCCGGCCCGAATGCAATGATTTAAATGAGAGTTGCCTAGAACATTTTGGAATATAGAGAGAAATAGAGTGGGAGGGAGAAAAACACATGAAATAATGGGAGACAGGGTCAAGGAAATTCAGGTACACTTGATGTTAAGGAAAGACAGAACTGAAATCCAAACACCAAAACAATGAGACCCAAACTTTAACAACCAAACTTTAAAAAGTGCCTGTTACGATGACAGACTTGGGTTCTGGAGGATCGGGTTATGGGGTAGAATCTGGAAATATTGGTCAAAGGAGGTTGACACTGGAGTTGGTGGAATTGGTACTGAAACACTACATGTCTAGGGTCACAGCAGTAGGGCGTCTGCCATGCACGCAGTCAATCCATGGGATCCCAGCATCCCATAAGGTCCCCCGTGTCTGCCAAAAGCGATTTCTAAGTGCAGAGCCATGAATAACCCCTGTGCGCCGCCCAGTGTAACCCAAAAACAAAACAAAACAAAAAAAATTGCATGTCTAAATCTCAACAATGAATAACTTTGTAAATCACAGTACTTTAAATTAAAAAAAATTAGGGGCTGGAGTGATGGTGCAGCGGTAGGGCATTTGCCTCACACATGGCTGACTCAAGATAGGTTAGATCCCCCATTGTCCCATATGGTCCCCAAGCCAGGAGCGATTTCTGAGCACATAGCAAGGAGTAAACCCAGAGCGCCACTGGGTGTGACCCAAAAAACAAAAACAAAAAATGTTAAGATCTCATTTCTTTTTTTAGTTAACAAGAAATATTTCCTTTTGGAGTTAATGAGATAGCATGTTAGCCACTATACTTTATAAACAAACACACACACACACACACACACACACAAACTGTCATTGAGCCATAATTTGTTATTATTTTAATTCCACATTATATCAACAGCAGCCTCTTCTAAGCCAAAAATCTTCAAATATTTCTACAGGACTCTTGGATTCATGCAAGAGTAGTTTCTCCCATCCAATTTTTATTTGTTTATTTTGGAGTCACACTCAGTGATTGCTCAGTGTTCTGGATTCAGGGATCACTCAAGGCAGGGGTGAGAGGACAATATGGGGTATCCGGGATCTTACTTGGATTGGCCATGTATAAGGCAAATGCCCATTGTATTATTGCTTCAACCACAGAATGTCAAGGTGCTTGTCTTGTCCTTTAAAAGGTCTGCACACTTTTTAAAACTAACTCAAGTTCCCCACAAAGAAATCTGGATAAAATCATCTTGGCTAGGGTAAGCCTGGACTGAAGAAAAGCTGTCTTTCCTGAAGCCCAGAATTTCAAGAACTTTGTCTTCTTATCAACTCGATCAACAACTTAAAACTCAAAGACAAACAATTGAATATTAATTTCAGAGTCACCTAATAATAATAAAAGACAACATTTTTTGAGCAGTCACACTACACCCATGTCCTTGTCAGACTTTTGAGTCTTATTCTCAAAACCCTGAATTTAATTTTAGATTGCTCTTCCAATGAAATTCATCCTTTTTTAATCTTGGGCCTGAGTTGACCAATTAGCTTTTTATGCATTTTATTTTTTTGAAGATTTTTTTTAATAATGTAAAAATTATTCCCTTTTGATTTCTCACTTCCTTTGGCTCATTCCATCAAAAATGATAATACACAAAATCTTAAACTTTTCAACAGCAGAGGTCTCTGTTATGCTAAGAGCAGTGCCCTGTACCTCACGGGGGATGTGTGGTGTTTACACTTTCCCCTGTGTGGTTTCCTGTCAAACTAGGAGTTCAAGGTGAACCTCTGAAAAGGTCTCAATCAGGACCGAACCAATAGTATAAGGTGTAGGGTGCTTGCCTTGCATGCAACTGACCTGGGTTTGATACCCAGTACCCTACTGGGTTCACTGAGCCCACCAGGAGTAATTACTGATCACAGAGCCAGGAGTAACCCCTGAGCACTGCCAATGTGCCTAAAAATCAAAAACAAAAACCAAATATTCTCAACAGCTTAAGTGGGGATGCTCCAAATATTATTTTTGACTTAAGAATCTCAGAGAAACTTGGATTCAGAGATGTTAGATGACAGATCCAAGATCATACAAGCCAACTGACGAAAAAGACAAAATTCACACACACACACACACACACACACACACACAGATCTGCCACCCTCTTCCCCACACTTCTAGGATGCAAACTCAGATTACAAGTGACCTTTTCATTTCTGCAGTGACTGAAAAACCCCAATGTGACGGGAGAGATAGTACAGGGGTTATGGCACTTGCCTTAGCTTGCAGTCTTATTGATCCTAAATATTCCCAGATATCTGTCTGGTATGGACATCTTCTACTCTGATGGTGTCCTGTTATTGTTAGAAGGGAATGTAAGTTTAGAATTAACTGCTGCTGTTTCACTTCTGTAACTGTGCTTTGCTTTAGACATAAGCCCCTCCTCTACTACTTCAGTCAACCAGTTTAAACCTAGATGATGCAACATGTACTAAGAACCTGTAGTTTTAACCCAACCTTGAAGCCCCAGCAGCCCTATAAAACGACATGTAAGCCCACCTCAGGGTCACCACCTGGAGAGGTGCAGCCCCAGCATGCTAGTAATAAACTCCCCTGCGTTTGCATTACTGAATCCGGTTTTAGCAGTTTTTGCGGGTCAGATCTGGAATCCAGAGCTGGACCAGTAAGAGAGGAGGCAAAAGGTAGCAGGAACTGGGAGTCCTGTAAACATTTTCTCCAGCAATTCAGCAGCAACCATCCAACCAGAGCAATTCAGCAGGGGTGGTGGCAAAAGAATCTCCTAGCACCCCTAGTACTTCAACTGGGGCTTTATATACCCCTACCACCAATTGTCATCCTGCAGCAAGGGGTGTGCTCTGGTAACTGACTTCTTTACTCTTAAAGGGACAATACAGCTATGGCTCACACACACCTGGGACCATAAGAGTGTCTGTTTCTTTGTATCTCCTCTCTTTTTCTTAGAAATAGTAGGAGGGGTTCCTACTCAGACCTAAGGGATGGCTTAGCCTTCTTCTATAAGTTCAAACTGCAATGCTTTCCTGTCATGGGTGTTCCCAATATCATAAAAACTGGTAATGGTCCAACCTACACTAGTAAAACTTTTCAATCATTTTGCAAAAAATTGCAAATCAAATATATCATTGGTGTTCCCTATATTCCTCAAGGACAAGCCATTGTTGAATGTGCTCTTGGTATTCTCAAAACTCAATTATTAAAAAACAGAAAAGGGGATATGCCTTCACTTTATTTCTTATCCTTAATATTATTTCTTTACTTTTGTTTTTGTTTTTTTTTGTTTGTTTTTGTTTTGTTTTTTTTGGGCCACACCCGTATCACTCAGGGGTTACTCCTGGCTATGCACTCAGAAGTTGCTCCTGGCTTGGGGGACCATATGGGACACCGGGGGATCAAACCGCGGTCCATCCTAGGTTAGCGCTGGCAAGGCAGACACCTTACCTCTAGTGCCACCATGCTGGCCCCTAAATTTTTTTTTTAATTTATCACAAGAGAACTCCATACAGCTTCTTAAAAGATGTTTTCAAGAAGATGCACATGCTCAGAAAACAATTAATTCACCTATCTGGGTGAAAATTGACAAAGGTTGGGTACAAGTAACCTAATCATTTGAGGGAAAGGCTGTGCTCATATTTCTACATAGGACATTCCCAAAAAGAAACTCTGGGTTCCATTATACCTCATCAGAAGTCGACATCTCTGAGACTCAGAAAGGCTTTTTATTTTCATCACATTAAGAAACCATGTGATGGGCCGGAGAGATAGCCTGGAGGTAAAGTGTTTGTGTTGCATGCAGAAGGTCAGTAGTTCGAATCCCGGCATCCCAGGTGGTCCCCTGAGCCTGCCAAGAATGATTTCTGAGCATAGAGCCAGAAGTAACCGCTGAGCACTGCCAGGTGTGACTCAAAAAAACAAAAA
The DNA here is from genome assembly GCF_024139225.1 of Suncus etruscus. Classification (NCBI taxonomy): domain Eukaryota; kingdom Metazoa; phylum Chordata; class Mammalia; order Eulipotyphla; family Soricidae; genus Suncus; species Suncus etruscus. The sequence goes on along the minus strand of NC_064848.1, from coordinate 187,896,314 downwards.
AAAGAAAAAGAAAGAAATGTGAAAGATCCTTTTGTTTTCAAGCAGTTTTCAGCAACATTTATACTTTTGTATAGGAAGCAGAATGTAGTTACTTATCTTTTTGACCTAATAAGAATCCAATTTTGTCATTTTTTCCTATGCTCTATGATGTAGATGTCAAAAAGTGAAACTCTGACATGCCACAATGCCCTGTGTCAACAGGAAGTAGTCAGACAATCTTATCACCTCAGTTCCTAAAAGATCAGTCTTCACTTCTTGAAGGAAGATAAGTTTAGCTTGTTTGTAAAGATTTTAACAACCTCCTGCACTTGCGTCACCTTTAAAATAACAGTTTTGTTCTAAGTAGATCCTTGATGTTTCTAATTTTCTCTCTTTTTGACTTAAGAATCTCAGAGAAACTTGGATTCAGAGATGTTAGGCGACAGATCCAAGATCATACAAGCCAACTGACAGAAAAGATAAAATTCACACACACACACCCCAGATCTGCCACCCTCTTCCCCACACCTCTAGGATGCAAACTCAGACTACAAGTGACCTTTTCATTTCTGCAGTGACTGAAAAACCCCAATGTGACAGGAGAGATAGTACAGGGGTTATGGCACTTGCCTTAGTTCCATTGGTTCCATGGTTTCTTGACAATGGAGCACCAAACTCCCTATTAGAAGTAAAAGAACTGCTGCTTGCAATCAGTCCACCCTCTACCTACGTGTATAGGATTCTTCAACTGGGGTCCTGACTCAGGGCCTGGCTCTTTTGACCTGCAGAGGACCATTGACTTCCTGATTGCCCTGTGCTGATAGATTATGTCATTAGCTGAAATCCTTCTATTTAACCTATCTGAAACTTGATTGGCAGTGTAGAATAACACTTGGATACTGTTATTTATCCCACACACACACACATACACATTTTTTGTACAGAAAAGGGAGAATATACAAAGAAATACTCTTTTTTTTTGTTTGGTTTTTTGGTTTTTTTGGCCAAACTCAGTGATACTCAAGGGTTACTCTTGGCTATTTGCTCAGAAATTGCTCCTGGCTTGGGAAACCATATAGGACACTGGAAATTGAACCCAGGTCTGTCCTGGATCAGCCACATGCAAGGCAAATGTCCTACCGCCATACTAATGCTCCACCCCCAAGAAATAGACTCTTATGACCCTTGGCCAGCCATATGTCTTTTCAATGGTGAAAACATCAGTTATCAGACACCTCACCCCTTGTAACTGCTGCTAGAGGGCAGTTGGGTGGGGGGCATATAAAGTCCTGGGCTAAAGTACTGGGGAGTTGCTAGGACATTCTGCTGCTGAGCCTGCTGGCTTCCTCCTGCTAGATAGTCACTGCCAAATTGCTTGAGAAATTGTTTCCTAGACTCCAGGCTCTTGCCACCTTTTGCTGAACCTCTGATACTGATCAGGACCTAACATTAACAGTGTCTCAAGACATCAATTGCAATTGAGGGGTTTTAGTTCATTCTGTTGGTTTCCAGCCAGGCAGGCCCACCTTGCTGGACTTCTCTCTCGGCCTGTCTAATGAATTCGGATTACTGCTCAACACCCAAGGGAGAGCAAATGAGAGAATCACCCAAGTATAGAGTCTGTTAGAAATACTTAATCACCTTCTCCCAATACATCAATAGCAAAAGAATCACATGTTCAAACAGGATCAATGTATATGAAGCCCGGGGAAAAGAGGAAGATGGGGAGGAGGTCTTGTGTTTATTCCCATAGCCCATAGGTTGGCTGGTGGCCAATGTAGAATCAACTAAGTAGCTGAAGTAATGAGCCTCAGTTTAACTTCTCAGGGACTGGTTTTCTTGGAATCATGGAGCAGAAAGGGCTGCTAGACTAGGTTGGTTTTGACAGTTTTCTCTGATCAGCATGACTCAGGGGTCTCAGCAGGAGAGCGAAGGGAAGGACCGTTCACTTACCCACTAGGACAGGATTCCAGTTCCCTAGTCTGATGGGAAGGACAAGAGCTTAGCAAAGCGCTGTCCCCGCACTGGAGAATGTTCCTGTACCTCCAGCGCCCTCTGCAGGACGTTGTTAGACCCGAGTACGGGACCTGTCCATGACTACCTGAGCATGGAGTTTACTGTGCTATACCTGAGCTGCTGTTTACCCTAATAAATAAAAGGGAGCCTAAAGTTGGCTGCAAAGGAATGAATGAGGAGCCTGAACAATGAAACGGACATTACTTCAGAGTTGAAGGCTGGAAAGGCAGAGGTCCTTTCCTGGAAAGGACCAGGAACCTAAGAGAAGCCATGAGCTTCACTGGAGGGAGAAGTAACTCTTTCAGGTCTAGGCTCTGATTCAGAGCCCGTCAGCCTGAGAGCAGAGGTGCGTTGTAACTCCACCCTGGATTTAGGTGTAGCTACCTGAGACCCACCCATTTCTGGGAGGGGTCTTGGGAACCAGATATTATGTGTGACCTTACCTGCAAGACCCCTCCCATTCCGGGGAGTGGTCTTGGAAAAGGTAGATAAGCCTTTGACCCAGGGGATTCGGCCCTTTCTGCCCTGCTGGGCTCTCTGGCTTTTGGGTCTTGGCCCTGCTGGTCTTTGACCAGCATGGAGGTCAAAGGGAGATGGCTGAAAGGAATTAAGATGCAGGGTAGCTAAGATGGCTGAATGCTTGAAAGGTTATGAGATAGGCCACACACATGTGGTGAATAGGGCATGAATAAAGTTGATGCTTCCTGATGCCTGTCTCTGGATGAGTCTGATTCTGCCGTTCACCTGGGCCTGGGACCCGCTGGCTGGATGGGGGTTGCGGAGCCACGTGGCCTGGGATGACAGAGAGAAATCCTTCACCATCCATCGCCATCCAGCCCCATCTTTAATTATTTGATTCAACAGTGCGTGACCGTTGAGACACGCAAGAGTTGGTCTTCAGTGTTTCCTCGTCTCCTTGTTCTTTCAAAGCCAGAGATTGATCCAAAAGCCTCACAGACAAGAGGCACTCTGTGTGTGTATGGCAAGGCACTCTGCCACTGAACCACAACCCTGGCTCTCCTGGGCTTCCTTATAAGGGGAGGGAACTATATGGGGTACCAAGAATTGAACCTGGGTTAGCTGCATTCAAGGCAAATGCCTTTCCTACTATACTATTTCTCCAGCCGTGTTTCCTTATAAGATGTAAATTATTCTCCCTCCCACTTTCCAGCAATGCTCTGGGGGCCAAAGGCCAGTCCTGGAGATGCTCAGCCTACTGAGCCACATAGGTCAGTGTTGGGGGGGGGGGACTTTGCTCATGCCCCATAGTGCTGAGGACCATGAAGGTGCTGGGAATCCACCAGTGTTCAGCAGCAGCTCTGGACTCAAACTCAATTACCTGTAAACTCAAAGCCTGCAACTCTGCAAGCTGAGGTCACTCGCCCAGCTCTCCCCCACTTTCTGCTTTTCCTTAACTTGGCCAAACCTACTGTAATGTGCATTCAGTAAAAAAAGCCCAGGATGACAGAATCCCTGACTCTTGTCTGATGGAAGAAATTTCTGCATAATCTGTCAGAACTCTGAAGACAGGCCCTCCCCAGGAATTAAAAACTCCACTCAAATGTGTGTGGAAGGGTTTGAGGTGGCCCAGTTGTAGAGCACACGAGTGAGGATCTGGGTTGGGTCCTCAACTCTAATAATATAGGAAAAGTGCCTGGAAATGCTTTTTCTGCTGAGCAGAGGGCAGGCCCTTCTGGTGGGGCCCAGAGCAGGGGAGGGAGAGAGTGGCAGAGTCAAGCCCAAGAACAGAGTAAGGGGGAAGAGGAGACAGCAAATAGACCCTGTACTGAAGAAGACTCCCACCTCCTTCTACTGGGCCCTCAGAAGGAGCCAGGGAGTCCCTTGGCTCCAAGACTGAAAAAAAAAATGAGCAGGCAAACCCTCACACTAAAGGGAAACTAAAGAAATTAAGTTAGTAACACACATCAGTGCCTGCATATTCCTTCTAGTTTCTTCCAGAAAGTGAACATCAGGGACCAGGGAGAAAGATCTTTCAGGCACAAGTCTTGAGTTTCAGTCCCAGTCCTACATGGAGATTTTCTGCTCTCTCTCACCCCACAGGAGCTGCCAGTACTGTTGGGTACAAGCTGTCCTGTATTCCAGCCAAGCATTCAAATGTCCAGTCCAATGGGCAAGTATTCACAGGAGTGGTGGCTCCTAGATTACCCTGCAAATTGCTTAAAATACCACCCCCACAAAATAAGTTAATATTGGGATTATACCTGCGTACCACTACATATATCAACACAAAGGCAGGGAAACCCTAGCCCTGGGTTGAGGGTATCTGTGGAAAGATTAGGGGTTATCTTCATTTTGTTTTGGAGGGGCCACATCTGGTGGTACCCAGTAGCTAGTATTGGCTCTGTGCTCAGGGATGACCTTGCTATTGCTTGGAGATGGGGGAGGAGAATCACAAGTGATGCCGGGGATTCAAACCAGGATTAGAGTCATGCAAGGCAAGTGCCTTAAGCTCTATACTATCTCTCTGACCTCCAGATGAATTTTAGAATGATCTTTGCTCTCTTTTCTATTTAGTTTTTGTTTTGCTTTGTTTATTTTGGTGGCCATACCCAATGATGCTCAGGGGTTACTCCCGGCTCTGCACTCAGGAATCTCCCTGGCAGTTCTCCAAGCACCATATGTGATGCTAAGGATCTCAACTCAAGTTGGTGGCATGCAACCTAAATGCTCTACTCACTGTACTATTGCTCTGGCCCCATCTTTTCATAAAAGAATCCTATTGGAATTTTTGTTTAGTTATTTGGAGGTCACAACCAGTGATGTTCAAAGATAATGCTGGGGTTCAAACCTGGCCTGACCAAACTGGCCACATAAAAGACAAGTGCCTTCCCTCCTGTACTATCTTCTTCACCCTTTTGATCTTTGCTTCTTCTCTTTTTAATGCTAGGTTTCATGCAATAAAATCATATGTATAGCAGAAACAGGAAAATTGCTTTAGTATCATAGGGTTCATATATATGGCATTCTAATGGGGAAGCAAAGTTTAAAACAAATGGGAGTTCTACATTAAACTTCTTACTGATGGGGGTTTTGTGGGGAAGAGAAGTGTCAAACATTCATACATAGTTGGAAGTTCCCCAGGCAGAGAAGAAACAGAGATGAGTCCAGGGAATTAATTCTCCTTTCAACTCCCAGGCATAATTACTTGCTCCCTCTTCCCACCCTCCTGGTGCCAGGAGTGGCAATGTCGGAACACCCGGGCCAGAGGTGGATCCGGCTGCCAGAAAATATGGGATTAGGTGAGCTTCCCTCAGGCGGGCTGTGAGACTTAATAAGAGGCTGGTGTCCTTCCAGGAGCTGATCTTGGAGGGACGGCAAACCCAGGCTGCTGTCTCCAGGCAAGATGGGTACTGAGTCAGCAGGCTGGCTGGGCAGGAGTACACGGAAGGGGCTAGAGACGAAGGAGTTTGGAGGGGTCCACCAGGGAACCTTCCCAGCTGCTAAGGACCCAACCCTTGGGACCCTAAGATGCCAGCTTCTTGCTTTGTAAAAATGGAAATATCATTGATCAATTTTGTTCTGGAACTTGATCCATCTGAAAACATGATTTTGGGGTCCCAGTTGACCCTTGTCATATTTCCTCCCTTTCGCTCCACCTCTGACCCCTAGTGTGGGGTCATACATGCACACACACACACACACACACACACACATTCTCACACGCACATTTACTATATACCTAGAAAGGCAGGTTGAAGGGTTAGGAGATAGTTCAGTGGTTAGGGGAAATGTCTACCGTGCACCCAACCTGAGTTCAATTCCCAGCACCACAGGAACCTATCAGTCCCTGCACGCTCCCCAACAGGTTCTACTGTGAGGACCTCCTCAGGAAACACAGAGACAGACTGAGGGACTAAGGTAGACTCTCCTGCCCCTGCTAGTTCCATCTTCCCAATGGCATCTTTGGGAGGAACTCCCAGAGATGAAGTGAACTAGTGCCAAGGAGTTGGACTCTGAGCCCAAGCAGAGAAGAACAATCTGCACTGGGAGAAACTTCTAGAAGTGACAGACTGTGAGAGGGAAGGACAGGGGATAACAGTCTGATGGGCAGGACAGGGCAGAGCAGAGCTGAAAACAAAGGAGGAAGGTGAGGGGGGTTATCCCAGCCAAGACTGAACCTCAGCCTCATTGACCGTGGGAGCTGGGAGGTGTTGAAATAGTACTTGTGAGTTGTGAGTGGAAGAGTGGCCAGCTGAGAGTCCCAAACTTGTCCTGTGTGTCCACATTGGGCCCAATGTCTATCTTGCTGGGAAGCCCAGAGGCTCTGCACCCACATTGGTAACTGTCATAGTGAGGGGCGATCAACCCTGCAATTCCATCAACCTGACCCCACTTCTTTCTCCAGATCCAAACCCCAATTCACAGGAGGACGTGAAGACACCCTGCCGCATCCCACATGTTCCCCAACTGAGCTCCATGACCCATCCAATCCCTTATTCTCTCACACTTCTCACCCAAAGAGCAATAGAACTGGACAGCACCTCAATTCTCTGAGCCCAGCTGTAGCACACTGGGCCTATGTCCTGGAGATCAGGAAATGCCCATTGGATGTGTAGTGTGTGTCTCAGGGCTGCCCCTTGAGGTTACCCTCACTCCCAACTCATTCCCCCTCCAGCTCTCCATCTCATAGATTAAAGGCCCCCAAGTGCCTATCAAAGTCTATCAAAGCAACAGGAAATGAGAGTACAGAAGGCCAGGACTCTTAGCAGCAGGTTCTGCAATCAGTGGTCCAACAAGGCTTGAATCTTGGGGTTTAAGCTCCCCAGCAGCCAGGAAGGGTGGCACTTTTCGACACTGCACCTTGTAGTGCAACACTGTCTCCCGTGGCTCAGTGGCACCACCCAGAGGACAGGCACTTAGATCCCTGGAAACTTCCACCCAATTTCTGGGAAGAACCTCAAAAGTTCCAGAGCTGCTCTGAGAAAGAATTCCACCTCCTGAATCCCTGGCAAGTACAATCCAGGCAAGCACAAATGGGGTAGCTCAGAATTCCCCAAGATGGAGGAGCTCTGAGGACCAATAAGGCTATCTGTGGATGGGAACTCGCTTCAAAAGTACAGAGGCCCTACAACCCCAAGGGGGTTTTCAATTGTTTTCTACAAAGCATGAGGCCCTAGAAAGAAACTGTCCCCTCCTCCTTTCACTTCCTCTTCCCTCCCACTGCCCAAAGAAGGGGAAAATCCTGCAAAGATTGGCAGCTGATGTGTAAAACACCAAAACAATGCTCTGGTTGCATTTTCACGCTATCTACTACCTGCAGCCATGTGACTGGGACCTGGGTTCCTGGGTTCCAGACCTGAGAGAATCAATAGGTCAGAACAAAGCATGTGGATGATCTCTTCAGGCCCTTTTCCCAAGTGCACCTGAAGGTGCCTTGGGCCTTGGGCCTGGTGCTTCGGAAGGAAGGGCAAAGCAGTGGCCACATGTAGGTACCCCATCAGAGAAGTGCTCTCTGTGTCCAGTCACACTCTGCGATGGGACCCCAGAGAGTATCTCAGTGTCAACAGAATCTGGATGTTCTCATGCTGCCTATCCTTCTCCCCTTCCCAAGTGCTCAAGAGAGCAGCTCAATAGCAATCTATATCCTTCAGCCACACCAATAAAGATCCTGGAACCAGTCCTGAGAACGGCTCTAACTTCACTAGTCTGGATAATTTCACTCATCTGGTCTGCAGGTAGAAAAGCTCTGAGGCCTGGGCTGAATAGTAGGTGAAAATGAAGGAGCTAAAAGAACATTCAGTGGGTTTGGGCTGCGGGGAACGTCTGAGAAAGAAGATATGGTCAAACAATGACCCCCATGTGCCTTGACACATACTTCCTGCAAATCCCACCACCCAACCTGATGGGTGCCTGAGCTAACATAGAAGTACACACACATGAACCCTCTTTTTCCAGAACCTTTTTTTCCCAGATGGATAGGCATGCTCCCATGCTCCCAAATGTGGTTTGAATAACTTATGTATGCAACCAAAGGGTGTGGGCCTACCCTGCGTCACTATGGTTGTCCCCAAGGCAGCCTCATTATGGGTATTAAAGAAATAGCTCTTGTCTTTCATCTCCGTGTCCCCAGTGACTGATACATCCTGTGTTTATACACAAAAGGGATTGGGTAAGTGCTCCATGAATGAATGAATGAATTAACACGCTCAACTGTGTTACAGGATCACACAGGGCTAGAGCATAGGATGACTCTACTCAGCACAGGCCTCTTAACAAAACCTCCACTCCATCAGGAAGTCTGACTTGACTCAAACTTGGAGAAGCATCCATTGAGTATTTTGATGAATATTTAAGTCTGGTTCTCAGCTCTAGGAAGGCATCACTGAACAGAGCTGGGAACCCTTATGGTCTCATGGAAATGGTTTTTCATGTGTCCTGGGATTAGCTCTATCTTTAAACCTCCCCTCCCCTTCATCTCACCCACCCCAAGACACCCAACCTTCAGCACTTCAAGCATCCATAATGTCCAACGTACCCCAAGATGAGGAAAGTGTGTTCATTTGAGTCTCCAGCCCTGGATCCTGGGGCGGCGGCTTGTCTGTTTCTGCCTTGGGTGGAACCAGTGTCCTATTTTAATTAAAGTGAATTAAATTGAATCAGCTCCCATCACAGGCTGACGGGAAATGTCCTGACAGCTCCCTTGCCCTGGGCACTGGGAGCCAGAGAGCCCTTGGGCCTCTGGCTGTCACTGTCCTGAAACACCTCCTTTGGTGCGTCACCAGCTCCTCTGACTTTGCTTGTGCCTGTTCTTCTGCAGGTGTTTAGAGAGGGGCTGTCAGCCCTAGGAGGCGATGGGGAAAAGGACCTGTCTTCTGCTCTCCACACCCTGTCTTCAGACCACCTTCACCTGTCTCCGGTCAGGTGTGATCATGGCACTAGGCACAGAAGTGGGTGCTGAAACAATCACAAGCTTTTTCTGTGCAGATCAAGGGATGCCAGCATGCTCCCTAGGGTCTGGTCCATATAGACTGGATATTCTCTCAAACCAGACTCATTTGTGGAGAAATACATATACAATATGCATGAGAAAAGCTGTCACTTCAGAGCAATCAGGCAGTGGATTGTAGCAAAGTAACTATTGCCTTTATGAAGCCCATGATCATTATGGGGTGTGAAGCATCAGGGTAGATTCAGGCCAGAAGAGAAGCAACTTCTTCCTGGATGGCTTCTTCATTTCCTCCCTAAAATAGAGGTGCCATCACTCCCATCCACCCACTTTGAGGGACAAGGAAGGAGCCTCAAAGGAGCCTTTCAGGGCCCTCAATCACAGGGAATCCACAAGGTTCCACAGGGAACAGCCTCTGGTTCATTCCCATAGGACAGTCCCATTGGGCTCAACAGGCCGACTCCCTCTAGAATGAACATGATTGGTCTCCACCAAGCCCAGGTGGAGTGATATCATCCCAGGCTCTGTATTTCTAAACCCCATGCAGAGGGGTCTAATGAAGCAGAATAATGGCTAAGAAATAATAAGCCAAACCAGTCAGGAGAGAGCCATGGAGCTAATCTGCACCTGGTGGTATCTCTAATCCAAAATCCACAACTGCTCTTTCTTTATTAAATCAATTCTCATCACCAAGAGGGGGGAAGGTCGAGAGTAAACCAGGTGGGCTTTTACAAATCAAAAGAGAGATATATGGGAAAGAGGAAGATGGGGGAAACACCTTCATTTTAGGCTAATAGCTGGATGTTATCCTACACTTAGGTACATCTACAGGAGCTGCAAAGGGACAAGGGGCCCCTCCAACTCAGAAAAGCATCTCAAAGTCATGGATTTAATTAATATGGTTGAAAGTTTACCCTAGAAGCATCTGTGAGAAGAAATGGGCCCTGGAGACTGTCCTTCAGTCCTGGGGTTGGCAAGAACCCTCAGTCATAGCAATGGTTGCCAAGACTTAGGAAAACACACACACACACACACACACACACACACACACACACACACACATTCAGACTGATTTTCTCAAGCCCTAAGAAATAATTTGGCAGCCAACTTCTGAGATCCTAAGTACAACAAAGAACCTCATAGTTTTCGCTTCACCTACCTGCACCACAGGAAAAGTGGAGCAGTAGGTCACTGAGCTCAGTGAGAAGCACTGTTTGGAAAGCTCCGTTTTTGAATCTGAGTTCCTGGACAGAAACTGAGCTCTCTCACTCTCTCAAGTTGCCTGCTGGCCTCGTTCTTCTAAGGAAACCCCTTACTCTGACCCTTTTGATGCCTTCAGCAGCTTCCATGTTAAAGAAGATAGGCAGGGCCCGGAGAGATAGCACAGCGGTGTTTGCCTTGCAAGCAGCCGATCCAGGACCAAAGGTGGTTGGTTCGAATCCCGGTGTCCGATATGGTCCCCCATGCCTGCCAGGAGCTATTTCTGAGCAGACAGCCAGGAGTAACCCCTGAGCACCGCCGGGTGTGACCCAAAAACCAAAAAAAAAAAAAAAAAAAGAAGAAGATAGGCAGGGGCTGGAGTGATAGGTAGGTAGAGTGTCTTGCATGCGGCCAACCCGGGTTTGATCCCAGGCATCCCATATGGTCCCCCCAGCCTGCCAGGAGTGATTTCTGAGCACAGAGCCAGGAGTAATTGCTGAGCAACACTGGGTGTGGCCCAGAAACAAAAAAGACAAGCAAATCTTCATCCCTAAATCTCGTCTTCTTGGCTCTGGTTCATCCAAGTTTTCTCCTGGAACCTGAGCCATGGAGAAGGAAAGAAAACCAAGCCAGCACCTCACGTCTGAAAGTTCCCTAGTAACATTTCACAGTAAACTTCAAGGGCTCAGCAAATTCAGTCTCTCCCTGTCGAGTCAAATATTGCGTTTCAGTTACCTGGTGGGGTCCAATTGCAGTTCTAATTAGTCAGACATAAATTACACAGTTGGCTCATTCTGGGATCCTTCAGGACTTCTCAGAAGCAGTGGCACCCTCCCACTCATGGACCCTCCCCTCCCACATTTTTTTTTGAAAAATGAAACATTCTTTTAAGTGTGGCTCCCTGATGCTAAGAGCACTTTTGTCTGCTTCTACTGCGCACATTGTTATGTTCTTACAGTGTATGCCATTCCCCTCCTACAAAGTCACTTCTCCACTTGACCTTGGCAAAGCACCATCCCAGTGTCTGTTGCTGGAACCCCACTGAACTCCACACAGCTGCACAAGTGATGCTCTTGGAGAAGGGCATGTGACAAGGGAGAGATTTCAAAGTATGTTAGTTAAGGAAATACCGCATATTACACAGCTCAAGGGGTGGAGCTATCTATCCCCCAGCACAATAGACTCCCCCCAGCACCACCAGTCACAACTCCCACACCCTGAGCATCACAGGATGTGGCCCAAAAACAAAACAGAAAATAGCAGATTACAAATGGTCGGGTGCTATCAAATACAGGTCCATTTATTTAAAAGTTATGTGTACCTGGAGAGAAAAACAAACAAGATATACGTAAATATCTGTGGTCATCTCTTGTGATTTTATGTCCTTGGATGTTTTACAGTACTCACATTTTATGACTATAATTGAAAAAGAAAAAGAAAAGACACTCTTCTACCGATTACAGGCTCAAAGGTTTCCTCCTTTCACAAATGAGCATGTCAAATCCTGATCCCCAGGACCTGTGAATGTGTTTGAAGATAGCCCTTGGAAAGACAACTATCAGGAAACCAAGGATGGGAGACCAGAGTGATAGCATAGTGGTAGGGCATTTGCCTTGCACGTAGCCTAACCGGGACAAACCTGAGTTCAATCCCCGGAATCCCATATGGTTCCCCAAGCCTGCCAGGAGCAACTTCTGAGTACAGAGCCAGGAGTAACCCCTGAGTGCTGCAGAATGTAGCCCAAAAACTAAACAAACAAACAGACTAAGAATGGATGCAAAAATAAACAAAGAGGTGATTGACCTAATGGGCGAACCTGATTTCAGTATGCCTCGGATCTTCCTGAAAAGACGCCAGGACACAGAGGATAATGTTCCCATACAAGTCCAGGAGAGAAGACTCAAAAGTCCCCTTGCTCCCAGTCCCTAAGAAAGCCCATTTCCCAAGTTGTCTGTGATATTTGGCACGGGCCGCTGCCCACAGATGTACTAACCATCGCCAGGGCCAGTCCGGCAGTGACGAAGCCTCTCTCACTCCATGATTTCCCTTCTTCCCTGGTGATGCCACTTTGGGGTGTTTGGCCAAGTTTCAAAATAACATTGCCCCCTCTTATTCCCTGCAGTGTGGTGATCTGCTTGGAGAGCAGATACGGGTCTTTCTCACCCTTTTATTTTTTTTTAAGTAAATGCTTTATGTAAGCACCCTTACATAGTTACAAAATTGTTCATACTTAAGTTTCAGTCATAGAATGTGTAACACTCTTCACCAGTGCACTTTTCCTACCACCAAAGCTCCCAGATCGCCTCCTGCCTATCCCACCCCTCCTGTCTCTGGGGCAGGCATTTTGCTTTACCATGGACTGGTGCTTCTGTTCTTCATACCTATTGTCTCTGGTTACTATTACCATACAGTTTTATATATATATATATATATATATATATATATATATATTCCACAAATGAGTGAGATTGTTCTATGTCTATCCTTCTCCCTCTGACTCATTTCACTCAGCATAATAATCTCTATGTCCATCCATGTATAGACAAAGTTCATGACTTAATTTTTCTTACAGCTGCATAATATTCCATTGTGTAGATGTACCACAGTTTCTTTAGCCATTTATCTGTTGTCAGGCACCTGGGTTGTTTCTGTTGTCGGGCACCTGGGTTGTTTCTCACCCTTTTCTGTTCCACTTCAGCTGGCCCACCCAGACCCATGCCTAAAAAATAAAGAGCAACTTTCTGAAGTTGCCAGTAGGGGTCAGGCTGCCTGCTGGTGGTGCTGTTGCAGGTATGTATGTGAGAGAATAAGGAGACAGACAGACAGACAGACAGACAGACAGACAGACAGACAGACAGACGACAGACAGACAGACAGACAGACGACAGACAGACAGACAGACAGACAGACAGACAGACAGACAGACAGACAGACAGAGACAGAAACAGAGAGAGACAGAGACAGAGAGAGAAAGAGGCAGACAGGCAGACAGACAGACAGACACAGAGAGAGCATTCGAGCACTGGGGGAAGGGGAGGGCACCACCTCTTAACAATAGTGTCATCTTGGAGTAAGTCACACTTCACACCCAAACCTTAAGAGTTTCAGATATATTCGCTCATCTCGTTGTCATAGCAACCACTAAGAGTGCATATTATTTTCTCCAGTTCAGAGGTGAGGTAACCATCCCCAGAGAAGGTGGAGAAACAAAACAGTCCAGTGTAAAAAAAAAAAAAACTATCAACAACAATGGTTTGATTGCACAGAGGGCTGGGACATGGCTGCCAGCACACAGCTGAACTCTTCCCTGAGCTTCCTCATGAGAAACTGAGAAAGAGGAATAAGAGCTGGGCCTGCTTTACAGAGCAGGTCATGGAGGTTCAGAGGGGACACCTGCACTTGCCTGGCTAGAAAATGGGGGGGGGGGTTTCTGCTGGGACTGAAGCACAGACTTTATATAAACCCAGTTCACACATAAACCCACTTAGAAGCACTCCACTACCTGTTCCTTTCCTGCACAATTTAGCAGAAAAGGGACTGCAAACAGTAGGAATCCTCCTGAATCCAGACCCAGGGTGGGTCTGGAAAGTCTCTTCGCAGAAGGAAGACTGAAGCTCAGCTCTCTCTCTGACACAGTTGAGTGGAGAGGACAGGGTGGGGCCACCCTGACGGCATCCACTACTGGTTATAGTAGAACCTTCCAAGCCTGGGTTAACCACCTAACAAAACCCACACACACACCCCTGCTGTGCCCCACTACATGCCAGGCAGCTGTGGGGTGGGGGGGAGTCAGGTTCAAAGACAATAAAAAGAAGGTGCTTTGCATGGGGGGCCGAGAGAGGGCAAACTATATAAAAAACCATCACCCTGGACCAGAGAACTAGCCCAGGCCTGCCTGTACATGACCCGGCTTGATCTCTGACACTGTGACATGGCTAAAACACCAGTGGGTATGGCTCTGGAGGCTCCAAGCACCTCGGGGAGGGGGGGGGGGAACTTGAAGGACTCTTAGCTGCACTAAGGGCCTAGCACAGAGCTTTCTAGCCTGGTTGATCCAGTGTATCATGGAGAAGAACCCCTGGGAGTCCTAAGCATTGCTTGGGTAACCTCTCCCCACCCCAAAAATTGTAGGACCCAAGAAGACCTTAATTTAAAATATGTCTGGCCTTCAGGCTCTATCCTCTATTTGATACTTCGGGGGTGAACATTGGTCCCAGTTCTGCTTCTAATTGTCGATAAGTCATGGAACCAGTTCTAGTCGCTCTTGTAGGTTCTACTTCTATGCCTGTGAACAGTCTCTGAAAATATACCCAAATATATACTGTAGAATAAATTTTATAAGTTAACTTCAATGGCTTATATCCAATTTTCACCTGATCCCCCCATTCCCATCTCCTATTAGAAATATGAATTTACTACTAAAGAGAGAGATCAAAACAAATAAATAGACTGAAGTGCAAACAATTTACAGATAAAAATTAAGGGAATGAACAAGCACTCAATAAAAGGTATTTGTTACGGTGAATATTAATTAACTCAGGACCACCTCATAGGTCCATGAGATCAAAGTTTCTAACCCTGCCTGGAACACACTGTGTAGAGAGCACTAGAACAGGGAGAGGGGATTCCCAGCACCTCAAATCAAGTAGCACCATTCCCTGACCCAAGGGCTAAGTTGTCTTACTTCTAGGCACCCAAGCACTCTACTGGGAAGGTCATTCCCCCCAAAAAAGAACCTTTTGCCCTGGTAATTAAAATAAAGAAAAGCAGCTTGTTGATTGAGAGAACAGAAATAGTACCAATGCCCAATTTCTACCCACAGCATCCCATTCCCACCCAGAGGGGTGATGTTTGTGGAGTTGGTGAAAGTGGAAGCCCCCAGGAAAACAGGAGGAGTCTATGTCTGCAACAATAATAGAAGACCAGCAAAGGCTACCAACTGAACCCAAAGGGGGCCTCTTCTCATCACTATTCCTCTCTCTGGACCTGCTTCCATTGGAATAGGAAGCTCAGAAGTGGGAACCTACCTCCCATTGGCTTCTTATAAGAATCAAAAAGTTAAGTGGACTCGGGCCGGAGCTGTAGGGCATTTGCCTTGCAAACACTAACCTAGGACGGACTGCTGTTCGATTCCCCAGTGTCCTATATGGACCCCCAAGCCAGGAGCAATTTCTGAACCCCTAGCCAGGAGTCTCTCCTGTGCATCATCGGGTGTGGCCCAAAATCCAAAAAAAAAAATAAGTGGGGCTCAAAAAACCCAACTTTACAATACGATGGACACTCAGTGGAAGGACACAGGTAAAAAACCAGAGAATATTTTTTTGGTTGGAGTCTATTGGAAGATACAAAGCCACTTTAGACTTGGTATAAATCTGGTTCTTTTCTTTGTATTTTCTTCCTTTTTCAAATTTTATTTATAGTAAAGGCCATACCCAACAATGCTCAGGGGCTACAGCTGGCTCCATGCTAAGAAGTGATCCTTGGCAGTGCTTGGGAGACCATATGTGGTGCCAGGGATCAAACTGGATGAGCAAATTTAAGACAAGCACCTTACCTTTCTGTATTTTTCTTCCTTCCTACCTTCCTTTTATCTTTCTTTCTTTCTTTTTCTCTTTTTTTCTTTCTATTTTTCAGTACACCCTATTCCTGGCTCTTTACTCAAGGATCACTTCTAGCAATGCTCAGGGAACCATATGGGGTGTTGAGAAACAAACCTGGATTGATTGGTTGCATGCGAGGCAATATCATTACCCCTGTACTATCTCTCTGGTCTTCTTTTATAATGGCAAAATAAACAACTGCACAATGGAAACATTTCCCCTGTAGATTGAACCCTCCACATTTCTCATCCCAGTTTCCAAATTTAGATATTCAAACACAACTTAATAATGTCCATCCAAGATGATGCCTTCTCTGGAAGCTGAAAATGTTCTTTTTCTTACACAGATCTCCCATTCAATAGCCATAAGGTTACTAAACAAGGGTTCAGGCCTCTCTCTTTGGCTCTCAAAGTAGACTGTGTACAGCAGTGAGAATATGATGGGGTTTGGGTTTAGAAAGAAACCTCATCTTCCTGAGCTGCCTCAGAACCCAAGTTGTGGTGAAAAAGCAAGATTTCCCCGTAATGATGCCCACAGGGTTCCGGAACCTTCTCATGTTGAAGTCTGTGCCAGGAGCCTCTTCTGTCTGGAGCCAGGCAGGACAAGTGCACCCAAGTCACCATAATGTGCTCATTCTCCAAGCTGATGATGCATATTGAGGATACAACTGTGAAAAGAATAAACCCCAGGAAGCTGGATCACCAACAACTCAAAATCAAATGAGAAAATGAAGACAATGCCATTACTTCTTCCTCACCTCTGACTCGTACCTGAACCCCGTAACCTTGTAATCCCATACAACCAGCTAGGTTGAGTTAAGCTAGAAAAACCATGGGGTTGGAGTGCTGACTCCCATTTTGGCTAAGAACCCAGAGGAATCGATGGCCTTTAGAATCTACAGCAGTCTTGGAGGCCTTCATCAATCTTCTAGGCAGCACTACTGGGGGAAAAGGACTGGTCTATGCCTTCTCCCTAGAAGAGAGCATGATCCAAGCAGAGACAGGCATAGAAAAGACTGTCAAGCTCCATGCACAGTTTGGGGTCTGTGTCTGGTCTGAGATACCACCTCCCTCTTCTTTCTTAAAGTAAAGTAAAAAAAAATAAGTTTCATTGAAAGAAATTTTCCTAGAGAAATGTGAGAGGAAAAAAAAGGGGGTGGGTGTTCATTGTGTGTGTATGAGTGTGTGTGTGTGTGTATGTTTGTGTGTGTGTGTGTGTGTGTGTGTGTGTGTGTGTGTGTGTGTGTGTGTGTGTGTGTGTGTGTGTGTGTGTGTGTGTGTGTAAAAGAGAGAACTCAGGTTTTTCCAGAAGGGAGAAAATTGGTTGTTCTTCCCTTTTTTGTTGGGAAAAAATGGAAAATGAGTAGAGAGGTCACTTATTTAGTCCAAGTCCATTCGATTTCTCTTCCTCTGAGTAACTGTGATGCACCAAGAAGTTGGATCTAGTTGGATCTGATCAGATGTGGTTGGGTCTGGTTAGATCTAATTGAATATGGTTAGGTCTGGTTGATTCTAAATGAAACTGGTTGAGTCTGATTAGGTCTGATGAGTCTGGTTAGATCTGGTTGGGTCCCTTTAGATTTCACTGGGACATGCAGCCTAACTACTGTCCATGTTCTTTCTATGGAGAGTGTCTGGTTCTCTTTCATTTTTAGCTCCCTCATATGTAAACTGGGGATGGTCTCAGTATTCATCACAGGGTTGTTGTGAGGATTAAATGAGACCATTAGGGTAAGACACTTGAAGAGGCAGAGATTCAACCTCTATTCTCTGTTATTCCACTATAATGTTCGATGAAAGAAGTCTTTCCTGACCCTCCCAATAAAAAATGGCCCCTGCTCTACCTTGAAATCATGTCACAGTCTGGTTTAGCTTTCATTTTCTACCCTGGCAAGAAATATCCCTTTCTGATTAATACCCATAAAAGCTAGAATTCAGGTGGTGAATGAGAAAGAGAAACAACTTTGGGGCAACAGTGTCTTTTGGCAGAATTGGGAGATTCTTGCCAACTTCCCAGCAAACACAACTCAAGGTAGTGAAGCATAGAATTCAGCTCACTGCTGAGCATGAAGTGAGCATGAAAGACAGTTTTGCCACCACTGGAGTGGGAGTAGGGTGTCTGTTGATGGCCCATGGAAGCTTCTTAGAAAGACTCCCAGGAAGTACAGTGAGTAAGTGCTTGCCTTGCACACAGTCCACCTGGATTCCATCACCAGTACCTCCTGAAGTCTCTGGGAATCTGGCCAGGAGTGATCTTTGAACATAGAACCAGGAGTATAAACCCTGAGCACTGCTGGGAGTGGCCCAAATGCCAAAACATAAAAAGAAATAGAAAGGCAGGCTCTTGGTTCTACAGAATTAGAATCTGAATCTTAAAGCTGAAGACACGAAGCCTGAGATGAACTGGAGAGTATGTCTGTCATTGGGCTACCTATTAAACCGTCTGAGGAACTTTGCAAAATTCTGCACACATTGCAAGCCAGAATAATCAGGACACTGTTTGTCTTTATAGTTCACATCTATGCTAATATGCAACCTGGGCTGAGAATAAGGATGACAGAATAGCATTTCTCAATGGGAGCCACATATTTCCCTGTGGATCCCTCCACAAGGAGGAGTACAAATGAAAAACACATTCTTGAATGGGGGCCATGGTAGGAGAGCTGGGGAGTAGAACCTGGGGGCCATACAAAGGGATAATGAGGTCAGAAGTGGAGCGTGGCCTAGGGAAAAAAAGATTAAGAAATACTGGTGAGAGCAATAGCACAGCATTTGCTAGGGCATTTGCTTTGCACACAGCTGACCCAGGTTCAATCTCTAGCATCTCATATGGTCCCTCGAGCACCAACAGGAATGACTGTTAAGCACAGAGCCAGGAGTAACTCCTGTGCACCCACCAAGTGTGGCAAAAAAAAAAGAAAAAGAAAAAGAAAAAGAAAAAGAAAAAGAAAAGAAAAGAAAAGAAAAGAAAAGAAAAGAAAAGAAAAGAAAAGAAAAAGGGGTTAGAGCGATAGCATGCCCCGGCATTCCATATGGTCTCTCAAGCCAGGAGCGATTTCTGAGCACATAGTCAGGAGTAACCTCTGAGCATCACCAGTGTGGCCCAAAAACCAAAACCAAAAACAAACAAAAAAAATAGAAAAGAAACACTGGTGTAGGCCAACCTCAGGGAAAGTCGGGGAAAGTCACTCAGTCCAGAGGAGTCAACTGATGCACCCAAGGTCACACAGCAATTCAACAACAGTGTCTAGGACTTGAGCTTAAGTCCTTCAAGTACAGAGAGGCTCCATAGCAAAGCTGGGGAAATGTGGGGTTGGATAATACCCACCCCCTAACTTTTCTTTCTGGCCTAGCATCATCATGGTGGATCCTGAAGGAGGAACTTCCGGGACACAAGTGGCCTCTGCCTTCAAATTCCTCAATGGGACACAAGAGGGTGTCATATGGCCGGGAGGAATGCAGAAGCCCAGCGCCAGTTGAGATTCTTTGGGGGGGGTCTATGAGCCAGCACAACCTCAACACTGAGCCAGCCAAAGTCATTCCCCACACCTCTGTCTTCCCAGAGACCTGGTGTGCCAGGGACTGTCCCCTCACCTAAGCCACATGATTCTCAGAACTCAGGTGAGGTTTCTGAGCCTTCACGGGCCTCAACTCCCAGCTCCTCTCAGAACTGCCGGGACAGGCCCGTTCTCAAGTGAGCAACCACGGCAGGCAGTCTCGAAACCAGTGGGGCTAGAGGTTCCCCCGGGACTTGTTTTTGCTCTCTTGTCAGGCTTGGGGGAGTGGGGGTGTGTCTCAGCCTCTGTCTCTGCTTGCTGTTTTTTGAAGTGGCTTTTTGTTATTCTGTCTGGGCCCGTGCACCTTTCTCAGCAGCCATGGAAAATATTTAGCCATGGGTGCTCCCTGTACAGCCCTTGGATACGGAGTAAACAGCCTGTCCAAACCCTGGTAGATCTTGAGCCCTTGATAACAAACATGCAGCCTGCAGCTTCCCAGTGCTTAAGGAGGGCTGCTGAAGGATGGAGACAGTAGAAGGAACTTTCTAGGCACACTCTGTAGAGGCTCAGGCAGGTCCATTCTGAGCCAGGGAGCTAGGGCAGGGACAGGAAAGCCCTTCTTTCTTTAAATCAGGCCACAAGAAAGCATTGCCCAGAGTGTCTCTGCTGTCCTCTCCTGAACATTGGGACAAGGAGGGGAGACTGGCCAGCCCAGTCACACGCCACATATGGATGTTTTGTGTGGCAAACAAGGCTGGCATGACAAGGGACCTGATTTTTTCCTTTTGATTTTTTTCTTTGGCCTATCTGTCATTGAATGTATAGTTACATGTGATAATGTGTCTGGGATGCCAGATTGAGCCACTCAAGAGCAGTTCCCAAATTTGGCTGCACATAGAATCGTGCAGAAGTAACATTTTGTCTGGGACCCCCCCCCCAAGTACTATTATTCTGATGTCTTGGCAACAGGGTGCAAAATGAGCTTTGCACACTCCTGAGTGACCCCCAGCATAGCCATGTGTGCTAACCTTGGAGTCATTTGGCTTTGGTTTCTGCACTTTTCAGAATTTGATGATCCAGTTGGTTCTCTTGCAGAGAAATAAGACACTAAGAAGTGCTTAAACATGTAACACATGTTTATCAGAGAAAGTAGGAGAAATGCAGAGAGGTAAAAAGAAGTTAAAATCCCCTAAAATAGGGGCCAGAGTGATATCATAGTGGTAGGGCATTTACCTTGCACACTGACGACTTGGGACTGACAGGGGTTTGGTCCTCAGCATCCCATATGGTCAACTGAGTCTTCCTGATTTCTGAGTGCAGAGCCAAAAATAGCCCCTGTGTGCAGCCGGGTGTGGCCCAAAAACAGACCAAAAAAAAAAAATACCCTAAAATTCTACCATAAAAATAAAGGGTTATGGGGCCAGAGCCTTGCACACAGCAGACCCAGGTTCAATCCCCAAAATCCCATATGGTCCCTCCAAGCCTTCCAGAATAATTTCTGAGCACAGAGTCAGGAATAAAGCCTGAGCACTGCCGGGTGTGACCCAAAACCCCTAAATAAATAAAAAAATAATTTGATTGATTGATGTAAGGGTTAAGATGTTAACATGTAATTCCTCCCAGACATTTTTCCACAGATGTACCTTTTTTGTTTTTCTCAAAATTGGGATCATGGCATACTTCCTATTTTGCAACTGGCTTTGTCACTTCACCTATTTGCTTACAAAGAGTCACACATCAGTAGCCAGGGAGATAGTGCTGAGGTTAAAGCACATGCCTTGCTCTACTCTCCAGCCCTGCATGGTTCCTGAGCAGCCCTGGAGGTCCCTAAATACCACTGGGTGACCCTGGAAGGCCCCCGAGCATCACTGGGGTGGCCCGGGTAATCCCCATTACCATATGCCAAGAATTATTGGAGAGAACCCAAACCTCCTGAGCTCTGCTTGCGAGGCCAAAAAAAGCTTGATTTACATATATCAATAACAAGGCTAGAGGATAGTATACAGGGTAAGGTGCTTGCCTTGCACACCTTGCACACACACACACACACACACACACACACACATAGAGACATATATTTAGAGAGAGAGAGAGAGTAGTGGCTGCATAGTGTCTTAGATAGATATAAGTCACACATTATCCAAATCCATATTAGGTTGGTGACATTTTTATATTGTTTTTATTAGAGCATTAACTCTGAATATAACAAAAGCCTTTATCTTTATGGAAAAATCATTACTAATCTCTGAGGACAGAAGAGGAAAGAAAAGGGAGTGAAAATAAAAGAGAAAAAATAATTAGGTCACAAAACAGACAAAATTCTAAGTAATTAAAGGGATTCTCCAGAAAAGTTAAACCTGTTTCCATTGTTGTCATGAGCTTCAGAGAATCTCTTTCCATCTGTGCTGGGGCTTGTGACATTTAAACAATTTCAAATCCTTGACAAGCAGACACCCTATTCCAAGGTTCGGCACAGCCTGAAGGAGGCCAACCCTGGACCAGGTGTTTCTCTAGAAATTGGCCCTAGAGGTGGAAGGGAGTCTCTTCAGTCTCTAAGGCCTATAAAAGGGGACCTAAAAAGGTACCAGAGGTGCTATGGCAGGGAGGGAGAAATATCCACAAGTCTTTGTGGCAAGTCTGAGACTCAGGGGAGACACTGGTGCTAGCTGCAGTGGTGATGCATTTGGTACAAATTGAAATATTCCAGAAGTTCTAGGGACTAAAAGATTGTCCCATATATCCACCCATGGATCCTGTCATTTATCAGCCTGACAGTTTGGGTCTCCCCTAGTTTCTATTGCAGCTTAAAGCCCTTCCCTTTGGTTATTTGTAAATAAAGGAGACAATTTTAGAAGCATCTAGATCAATCAATCTAGATCAACCAACCTAGGCATCTAGATCAATCAAATCTTAAGCAGGGGGGGGCGTCGAGGTGGCGCTAGAGGTAAGGTGTCTGCCTTGCAAGCGCTAGCCAAGGAAGGACCGAAGTTCGATCCCTCAGTGTCCCACATGGTCCCCCCAAGCCAGGGGCAATTTCTGAGGGCTTAAGCCAGGAGTAACCCCTGAGCATCAAACGGGTGTGGCTCAAAAATACCAAAGAAAAACAAATCTTAAGCAGGATATAATCTGTTTTTATTTGTATTATTTACAGGTTTGGGGGGGGGGGGGAGACCAGGTTATCCTCCAGGTATAGGAGATGTGCTGAGATATTTAGGGAACTGTGTCCAGTTCTACCATCCCCATCCATCCCATCCATCCCCAGCCTACCAAAACCAAACTTCACTTGGACATCTCATATTTTTAATGTCCATTACATTTCAACAGTCATGGTGGTCCTAAGAGTATTCTGGGACGTCTAGGCTTCATATCCTGAGCTATGTTGTACATGTCAATTTGGATGGCCAAGGTCAGCCTTGGGCTAACACAGGAGACAGCATGTTTGAGGCCTGGCTCCCCCACATTAGACCTCAGTAGACTCACTTCATCTCACTAAACTTGTCAAATGTGGATTACAGGATGAGGGAGGCATTTGAACCAGAGTGGCAGAAGAATATTTTACCTCAAACAATAGCTGTAAATGTGAGAAGGAGCCAGATCCCCCTTCCATGTGGATTTGTGATCAAGTGATCTAGCCTCCTTCTTTCTCTTTCTGAGTGTCTGGTAACCCTCATACCCCTTAAAGTAGGTCTCTGACACACTGGTCTTTTGAAGAACGCCTAGCTGCCTGCTTTTTTCAGAAGGTCACTGAAAAAGGAATTCAGGAACTTGCTCGTGGTGACTTGGGAGGGGGGAGGTCATGCCAGCTACAGGGTCCCCTTTCCAACCTGCTGACGCTACTCGTCTGTCCCCAAACCAGATGGCCTCTCACGTCAGGGCCAATATGACATTTCCCAAGGCCTCTCACCACCCCCTTCACCCCAATGCCTGGTGGTACAAAGTCCCTGGAGAGTCCCCCACATCATCACGGAACAAAAACAAAAACAACAAAGAAAAAATCTACCAAATGTTCCCCTTTGCCACCCCGCTCCTGCTGGGAGTCACCTACGCCATGCCACGAGGCATTTTCTTTAAGGTTTTCAAGCACTAGAAATGAAATGACCTTTATATATATATATATATATATATATATATATATATATATATATATATATATATATATATAAAAATATATAAATATATATATATATAAATTTTTTTTTCACTTCTGCTCTTGACCCAAAAAGTGCCTACCAGGGACCTCAGCACTAAACCTTCCTTCATTCAAGTTTATTTTTAGGCTTCTCAGTTGTCGAGTTTTACTGAATGCTCAGATGGGCTGAGTGATAGTCAACAAGAGGAAGGAGAGGAGGGGGCAGGGCCCGCCAACACTGCCAGAACCTTCTATAGGTGGGACCTCACCCACACTGCACCGCACTACCCCAGGAAAAGAAGCCCTGGTACCCAGAACTTTTTAGCAGATTTTGAAACTGAGGGTCTAGAAGGTTAAATGTCAGGTCAAGGTCAAAATAACAGGCCCTGATCTTGAAGCCAAAAAAAATCAAAACTGAACATCTTTGTGCTGATACACCTGCTCCTGATACTGCCCATCTTCTTGGCTTCTACAGTAATTCATACACACCTTTAATTTTTTGATGGGTGCTCCAAAATCCCTCAGGGATATGCAGGCAGGTGAAGGGAGGGGAAAATATAGGGCTTTCCACAGTGCAATCCAGGCCCTGTATATGCAAGGCATGCTCTCTAAAACTTGAGCCACATCTCCAGCTCATACTTTTGGGGGGACAATGCATAGGAGCTACTCTTGGCAGTGCTCAGAGGAACATTCAGCACCAGGAATCAAAGATCAAACTGGGCCCCTCTTGCATGCAAGGTGTGAACTCAGCCCTTGTCTCTCTCTCTCTCTCTCTCTCTCTCTCTCTCTCTCTCCCCCTCTCTATCCCTCTCTCTCCCTCTCTCTCTCTCCCTCTCTCTCTCCCTCTCTCTCTCCCTCTCTCTCCCTCTCTCCCTCTCTTTCTCTCCCTCTCTCTTTCCCTCTCTTTCTCCCTCTCCCTCTCTTCCTCTCTCTCTCCCTCTCTCTCCCTCTCTCCCTCTCTTTCTCTCCCTCTCTCTTTCCCTCTCTTTCTCCCTCTCCCTCTCTCCCTCTCTTTCTCTCCCTCTCTTTCCCTCTCTTTCTCCCTCTCCCTCTCTCTCCCTCTCTCCCTCTTTTTCCCTCTCTCTTTCCCTCTCTCTCTCTCTCTCTCTCTCTCTCTCTCTCTCTCTCTCTCTCTCTCTCATGTCAGTAATCCTCCCTGTCCTACCACCTGTGTATTATCCTTTTCAACTTTGGTAAAAAAAAAAAAAAGTAATAATAATAAATAAGGTTAAAGTCCATAGAAAGCATTTGCATGAGGCCAATCTGGGTTCAATCTCCTGCATCCCAGATATTCCCCCCAAGCCCACCAAGTGTGATTCTTAAATGCAGAGCCAGGAGTAACCCCTGAGCACCTTCCATTGCAGCCTAAAAACAAAACAAAACAAAGAATAATAAATCACAAAAACTAGGGGCATTCAGGCCTCCTTTCAGGGTGAGAAGAAATTGTGTTTGTTTTCAAGCTTAAGTCATGATGGTTTTCCTCCCCCTTCTTTCTACCTAAAGCTCAAAACTTTTCATTTGGGAAGAACTGTTACGTTGGCCCCTCCCAGTCTCTTGGCAATAATCTATCTCCCTGTTCCCTGGGAGAAAATGGAAGGGAGCTTGTACAAGCACACTGGTATTTACACACATCTCCATGGCTTTGTTTTGTTTTTATTTTTTTCTCCCCTTTGGTTAAAAAAATTTTTTTCCAAAACTCTAAACAGAAACCAGAACTGCAGTTGCCAGAGTCTGGGGGGTGGAGGGAGGAAGGGGTTGACTACAAAGGGAGAGGAGAGAAGCAGGGCAGTGAAACTGTTCTAATGGTGTCTTGCTTGTGGTAGCGGTTACTTACCATATAGAGTTATAAAAAAAAAAAAAAAAACCCTAGAACCAAACAAAAAGGCAATGAATTTTACAGAATAAACTGTATAAAATTCATATTGTATTTTTAGAGTTCAGAACTCTGAAATTACCTTCTGCTATGTTCAGAATTCAAAACTTGATGCAATAAAATTATTTAGTATTCAGGCTTCTTCATTCACTTTCTGGGAGGGGGACCAAAAAAGGGTTCTCCCAAATAGACAAGAGGCTGGGGGCCACTCCCAAAGTGGGGTTCCACCAGGGCCCCCAGAAAGAAGATGTATGTGCCAGCCTTTTGATTGGCCTTCCCAGTTTCTTCTTGGTGCAACCTTCAAGGTGAACCAGTGTAGTGGAAGCATCATATGTATAGTTGCCCATTATATATATATATATATATATATATATATATATATATGGTTTTGGGGTCACACCCGGTAGCACTCAAGGGTTACTTCTGGCTCTATGCTCAGAAATCGCTCCTGGCAAGCTTGGGAGACCATATGGGATGCCAGGATTCAAACCACTGTCCTTCTGCATGCAAGGTAAATGCCTTCCCTTCATGCTATCTCTCCAGCCCCTGCCCATTATTTTAGGAATATTCTCTTCTCATATACAAAGTCCCCTATTGTAGTTCTGTCTCCTCAAGTCAAAGTCAGGAACCCAAACTCCCAGACTTCCTTGCAGCTAGGGAGTGGGCACATGACCTATTCCCCACTAATCACAAGCCCTCATTAGATTGCTTTCACAGGAGTCCTGTAAGGGCACCAGTGGCTGTGGGGGTGGGGGGGTGGGTAATCCCTTCTTTGTTGATGTGAAGGCAGCAGAGACATTTGACTGTAATGCTTTATGCAGTTGAAAGTTGAGTTTCTGGTCACCAATTAGTATTGCGTAGGGCCAAGAGAATAGAAAAGGGAGATCCCAAACCACAATCTCTGACACCAGCTATAAGTCTCCTTTTGGAAATTCTTTAACTTCTTTATTTCCTCCTCTGGGGGGAGAGATTTGTAAGAGTGAGTAAGGCAGTGCAGGATCTAACGGGAAGAGCAATAAGCTCTGTCCTTCTGTAGAAATCAAGCATGATCCCAGAAGTCTGGATCCTGTGTTAGTAGCCTAGAAGCTTGCCCAGATCAAAGATATTCTCTGTGATATTCTCTCAGAACCCAAAGCTGACACTTAACTTTGAGAAACATGGGCAGGTAAATGACCATGTCAGTCACTGCTGAGATTCCTTCGTCTATCAGCTCCTCCCAAGAAGGACCAGGGGGAAGTCACTATTTCAGGAGCTCAAGGTGAAGGCCCATTAGGATAGAATCAATAGAAAACTTCCAGCTTACCTTCAACCCCCAAAGGTTGAGCACCAGGATCTGCCAGGTGCTGAGTTTGACATTTTAGAACTAACCCAGATACCCCTGTGCTGTGAGTTGATGGGGAGAGATAGAACGAACTGGCAGACACTCATATTAAAGGAACTCTGCCCTGGGGGAGTTCTGAAGTGAAGGAACATAAAATTTGGGTCTTGAATGAGGAGCTCAGGTCTGAAAGGGGAAGAGGAGACTGGAAGCTTCCTAGCCTGAGAGAGGAGCCTATGAAAGTGTGTGGAAGAATAAACATAGTCATAGACAGTGCTGTAGGGGACTCAGCATGGCCCAGAGGTCTAAAGAAGCATAAAGTGGATACAAGAGGGGAGTTGTGAAACTGAGGTCAGAAAAGGTGAGTGGACCAGGTGGAGAAGAGTTTTGTAGGCTACAAAGAAGTCAGGAGAAGGCAAAGCTCGTGGACTCCTTCGACAATAGTCTGAAAAAGGAGAGAACTCCCCATATTGTCTCTCTTTCTTTGATTTTTTTTACTCCTTGGATCTGAGTAAGGATCTGTTACTCCTGGATCTGAGTTCAGGGGTCACTTCTTATGAGGCTTAAGTGTGCTAAGGAACTGTATCTAGGTCAGCTCCATGCAAGAAAAGTGCCTTACCTACTGTACTATTGCTCCAGCACTTCTCTTTTTTGACCAAATCTCTCCTAAGACTTACCATGATGCATAAACTAAGCTCTACACCCCTCCAGAAGGAGTCTCACACATGAGACTTGAGAGGTTCTTCAAGATCATCTAATTCAGCCTGAAGAGGAGGGATGAAGAGGGCCCGGAGAGATAGCACAGCGGTGTTTGCCTTGCAAGCAGCCGATCCAGGACCAAAGGTGGTTGGTTCGAATCCCGGTGTCCCATATGGTCCCCCCGTGCCTGCCAGGAGCTATTTCTGAGCAGACAGCCAGGAGTAATCCCTGAGCACCACTGGATGTGGCCCAAAAACCAAAAGAAAGAGAGAGAGAGAGAGAGAGAGAGAGAGAGAGAGAGAGAGAGAGAGAGAGAGAGAGAGAGAGAGAGAGAGAGAGGAGGGAAATAGGAATTTGTGCAAGGGACTGAACCTACATTCCTTACCTCCACAGATAAATCTGAGCTTCACAAGCATAAAGACAGATGGGAGGGAAGACAGCATGGTGCAGCTAAGTGACCAGAGCACTTGCAAATATGAAACCATGAATTCAACACCACCCCCACCCCCATTCCCCTGCATCTGCCCATGTAAGCTGAGCTTGATGCCAACAGTCCAGCCCACCACTGGAAGCTCTTGGTGGAAGCTCTTGGTGAGCTCTGCAACCAACATGCAGTTCAAGTTCCACCACTCCAGAATACAACCTCCCACAGAGCATTTGTGCAAGTTCCATCCTACCCATGAACTCCAAGTGTGTGAAAAGGGTCATCTCCATGGGAATAACGTTTTTAAAAAAAAGGAAATAGAGGGGGTGGAAATACAGCTGAGCTTTAGGATTCTAAGTGCCTGAACCTGGTCACCTCCACAGCAGCAATTAAAGAGAAGGGAAATAGGAAAAAAATTTTAAAAAGCTGTGATTTTTTTTTTAGGAACTAACATTAAAATGCTCAAGTGAGAGGTTGCTGTGCATGGACTGGCATGTGGCATGGCAGCTTATTCTGGGGGAAAGAAGTGGAGATGTTTCCTTACAACCCAATATTCTCCCTGGATTCGGGCTCTCTCCCCAAAGGGAATCTCAACCCAGGTTTTAATGGCCCCTGCCAGACACCACATCATGCAGGAACCAAAACTGGGGCTCATTGAGAGGCACAGAGGCCCACAAGATCCTGGTACACTCTCTACTATGCACCAGGGACTCTGGCTAGAGCCAGTAAGAGGGTGTGACCATGTTCTCTCATGGACAGAAACTAAAAGGTCCTTAGACTTGCTGCTCCCTGTCTTTTCCTTTTACACTTTCTCAGACTTCACCTGCCATCTTGCCTTTCCCCTTAGGGTCCTGACTACAAGAAAAACAGATTGACAGTCCCTTCCTCTCAGTGCCTATATATGAGTGTGTACAGCAAAACAGAAAGCATCTTCTTGTCAGGGCAAGCCCTGGGGTTCACTGTCTCATCCTGACAGATGGCAGGAAATGCCAGCACCCATGGTAGCAGGTGTGGCCACTTGAGGCCCCCACCAGTCCTGCCCCTGATTTTCCTCACTTGAAGCATCTCTCCTTCGACAGGTCCTTGGTTTTTAAAAGTTCAGGGTCCTCCTGCCAAGACACCCACAAAAAGACACACAGATGAAAATGAGCTTCTGGTTTAGATCCTCCTGATGAAAAAATTCTCAGTGTGTTCAGAGCAGGGGGGACCTACC
This sequence comes from Suncus etruscus, assembly GCF_024139225.1. Taxonomy (NCBI): domain Eukaryota; kingdom Metazoa; phylum Chordata; class Mammalia; order Eulipotyphla; family Soricidae; genus Suncus; species Suncus etruscus. The sequence goes on along the minus strand of NC_064848.1, from coordinate 187,867,460 downwards.
AGGATCAAGTTGTGTGTCTATGCCAATTTTGCCAGTTTGGGGTGAGGGAGTTTCAGTACTGATGGAAGTTTTCTATGGGAACAGAGTTTGCCTAGGTGGTATTGAGCAGGAGGTGAAGAAGGGACAAGGTTAAAAGGTGTGGTCTTGAACTTGCTTCATGGACTTCCAAGCATGAGTTCTGAGCTCCAATGAACACACAGAGCAGAGCCAAGAACTCGATGTTCAGACTAGTTTCATCTACAAAAGAGGCAGGAACACGTTTCTGCAGATCTGTTCCCCTCTAGGGAGGCGGGTTTGGCTTCCTCTGTTGGACCTCTCAGGCAGTGGTCCTCAAACTATGGCCCGCGGGCCACATATTGTATTTGTATCTGTTTTGTTTCTTCATTGCAAAATAAGATATATGCAGTGTGCATAAGAATTCGTTCATGGGGCTGGAGAGATAGCATGGAGGTAAGGCGTTTGCCTTTCATGCAAGAGGTCATCAGTTCGAATCCCAGCATCCCATATGGTCCCCCCGTGCCTGCCAGGAGCAATTTCTGAGCATGGAGCCAGGAGTAACCCCTGAGCACTGCCGGGTGTGACCCAAAAACCACAAAAAAAAAAAAAAAAGAATTCGTTCATAAGTTTTGTTTTTACTATAGTCAGACCCTCCAATGGTCTGAGGGACAGTGAACTGGCCCCCTGTTTAAAAAGTTTGAGGACCCCCTGTCTCAGAGCAAAAACCATCTCTTGAAGATTATCTTTTGCCATGTTCAAGATTTGCCCTGGTTGGAGCTTGAGCAATAATACAGCAGGTAGGTATTTGCCTTGCACACAGCTAACCCGATGTCAATCCTCAGCATCTCATACTGTCCCCCAAAATTGCCAAGAGTGATTCCTGTGTGCAGTCGGGAGTGAAGTCTGAGTACCTCAGAGTGTGGCCCCAAAACAAAACAAAACAAAACATATTTTCCCTGATGGTCCTGTAGGAACAGCCCAGGGCCTTCAAGTGCCTGTCTTGCAATCATCTAGTCCAGAATCAACTCCCTGGTACCCCACATGTGCCAACCTTGATACTGGCAGCTCTGCTGTCTGCCCTTCCCAGCATAAGTGTCAGGTGTGTGTAAGAAGCACAAAAAGGAGTGACCCCCCCCCCACCAGTGAGCACTGCAATTAACAAAAATATCTGAATGCCACAACCAGGAAAGACGATCTCTGGCAAGCACATGTGAGTTCTGCAGTGATCCCCCCACAACCCTCACCACCACTAAAGGGGTGATTCTCTGCAAGCACTTTGATGAGCAGTGCAGCTAAGGGATGGCACCCCTCAGAGATCCTGTGGCCTGACCTACAGCCTCTGCCACCACAATATCAACAACAACAAAGGGAACAGAGGGGCAAAGAAATAATATAAAAATAAAATGAAGGTTTGCTAGATTCTATCTTACAATAAAGAAGACGACATCTGGGGCTTGGAGAGATAACATGGAGGTAGAGTGTTTGCCTTGCATGCAGAAGGATGGTGATTCGAATCCCAGCATCTCATATGGTCCCTCGTGTCTACCAGGAGTGATTTCTGAGCAAGAGCCAGGAGTAACACCTGAGCACTGCTACATGTGACCCAAAAAACAAAAAAAAAAAAAAAAAGAGAGAGAGAGAGAGAGAGAAGGCCACATTCGTGTGAGAAGAGGTTCTTCTTGATCCTCTAGTGACCAGCATCAGGGATACTTGGACCAAAAGACTCAGAGAATCCTTCCAGATCCTGTCCTGATAGAATTTTCCAGAGGCAGTGGGGCATCTTCAGAAAACTGGGCAACCTTGTCTAAGTGTGGCTTTTCCAGGCTGAGAGGGCACAGTGAAGGTCAAGAGCTCCCCTGTCATGCCTCACGTCAGCCTGGCACATTGGGAAAAGTCCCTGAGCTTGGAGTCAAAGGTTAAGTCACTTCTCCTTCAAGTCTCAGTTTCTTCTGTCATATAGAAACTTCACCCATCCATGACCTGAGTGAAAGGTGAATGATATTAAGTCTAAGAATGTGCTTAAGGAGAGGTAGTACAGTGGGGAGAGCATTTGGCCTTGCACCAGGCCAACCTAGGTTTGATCCTCAATATCCAGTATGTTCTCCAGAGCATCCCCAAGAGTAATCCCTGAGTGCAGTCAGGAGTAAGACCCAAGCATCATCAAATGGACATTCCCTTCCACTCTTCACACACATACACACAAAAGAAAAGAATGTGCTTAAAATATGGATTCCCTATATAAATGGAGAGATTCTTATTTTCCATGAGCTCGCATTCTTTGACTTCAGATGTGGCAGGGAAGATGCTCAGTCAGTGGACTGAGCCACCCAATAGACAGATAGACAGACACACGGACAAGTAGAGGCATGTGCAAGTCTGAAAAATGCTTCACACCTTCTCTGCTTTACAACTCATAATAACAGGAAAGATTCACTCCCCAACAGTAAACACTAAGAAATTTCCTATGCAAATACATAGCCTGATGGCCCTGTGGGTGACAGACAACAGAAATTAGGTCTACAGGCCACATCCTCCTGTCAGAAGCCCAAAATCAACAGGGAGCCCTTCCTATATTCGGCTCCCTCTCTGAATCACCCCCAATGAAGTAGTGGACATATTCATTCACCCCCATGAGACAGATGTCTGACCTGGTTACTCCCCACCAAATCACCTCACCCAGGTCAATGCTGCCTCCCCAGCTGCCATCTTTCCCCCAGTCTTCAGGAATGTGTCTATGTCCATGGCATGCTGGACTTGCCCTCCTGTCAAGCCCATTAGCTCTTCCTCTACTGTATGATCATTTTGTCTCCTGTTGTTCTTTAAATACTGTCAAATAGTTAATACATAAGAGAATAAGAACAGTGCAGGAGAACTTTACCCACCAACACGAAGTATTCTTTCTTTTTTTTTTTTTTTTTTTTTTTTTTTTTGGTTTTTGGGCCACACCCGGCAGTGCTCAGGGGTTACTCCTGGCTGTGTGCTCAGAAATAGCTCCTGGCAGGCATGGGGGACCATGTGGGACACCGGGATTTGAACCAACCACCTTTGGTCCTGGATCGGCTGCTTGCAAGGCAAACACCGCTGTGCTATCTCTCCGGGCCCAAAGCATTCTTTCTTTAGGGGAGGCAGTCACATCCGGAGACGGCACTCAGGGTTTACTCCTGGCTCTGGGCTCAGAAGTCACTCTTGGCAGGCTCGGAGGACTACGTATATGGGATGCCGGGATTCAAACCACCGTCATCCTGTGTTGGCAGCATGCAAGGCAAATGCCTTATACTGTGCTATCGCTCTGGTCCCACCACAAAGCATTCTGATGTAGATAGCTTCAGCTCCTGGCTGCACCCCACACCTTAATGGCACTCTCTCCTTTACACATCCTGACTTCACCATCTGCCTTGTCACACATGCATTTCTACTTGAATTGCGTGTGCAATTACCTTTATAGTTTTCCATCTCCCAACTGTTAGAAAATAAATGTCAGTGACCTCCCAGCATCAAAATTTAGATCTTTAAACTCTCAGCACCAGATATCTACATTGGGAGAGGAAGCATCTGAAGAGGTGATTAAGGATAAATTAAGGTCTTGATCTCAGAGGGCCAATGTCCTGATTAAAAAAAAAATCCATAAGGCAAGCCCTACTAGCAAGAGCATTAGCCAAAAATTGCTGGGTGTGGGGGAGTGTTGGCTTCAATTCCCCAACTCCTCTTTGAGTGTGACCCCTCTACAAGAAATGAATTCAAATTCTAGCCCAATCACCCAATCAACTGCTGGTTTTTCTTTCTTTCTTTCTTTCTTTCTTTCTTTCTTTCTTTCTTTCTTTCTTTCTTTCTTTCTTTCTTTCTTTCTTTCTTTCTTTCTTTCTTTCTTTCTTTCTTCTTTCTTTCTTTCTTTCTTTCTTCCTTTCTTTCTCTCTTTCTGTCTGTCTGTTTTTATTCCTTCCTTCCATTATTTCTTCTTTCTCTTTTTCTGTTTTTCTTCTTCCTTCTTTCCTTCCTTTTCTGCTTTTCTTCTTCCTTTGTTTCTTCTTCTATTGGTCCTCTTCCTCCTTCTCCTCCTCTTTTAAATTAAGTGACTGTGATAGATGGAATTTAAAAATTGCTGGAATTGAGTTTGTGTCATACAATGTTCCAACACCCTTCCTTTTACCAGTGTTCATTTCCTGCCACCAATTTCTCGTTACCCTCTGATTGTCCGAGATCCATACCTACCCCTACACCCAGCAGCGTTCAGGAGTTGCTCCTGGCTCTGTGCTCAAAAATCGCTCCTGGCAGGCTCAGGGGACCATATGGGATGCTGGGAATTGAATTCGGGTCCGTACAGGGTTGGCCGCATGCAAGGCAAATGCCCTACCATTATGCTATTTCTCCAACCCAACCCCAAATAAGTTCTTAATCAGATTTTCCATTAAAGAATTATTAATGTTTTTTGTGAAATTAATATATATATCCATAAGGAAGCTGGATATAGTACAACAGACAGGGTATTTACCCTGCATGCAGCCGACAGGGTTCGATCCCTGGCATCCCATATGGTTGGTTCCCCAAGCACCACCAGACATAATTCCTGAGTGCAGAGCCAGGAATAACCTTTGAGTATTGCTGGTTTTAGGGTGTGGCCCAAAAAACAAATATATATATAAATATATATATATTGGTTTATGGGCCACATCTGGTGATGCTCAGGGGTTACTCCTGGCTATGCACTCAGAAATCACTCTTGGCTTGGGGGGCCATATGGGATGCCAGGGGATCGAACCACAGTCCATCCTAGGCCAGTGCGTGCAAGGTAAAAGCCCTACTGCTTGCGCCACCACTCCAGCCCCCCCCAAAAAATGTAATTTTTAAACCAAAATAAAAAAGAAATGGCAGAGGGGTCAGAGAGATAGCATGGAAACAGGGTGTCTGCCTTGTATGCAGAAGGATGGTGGTTCGAATCCCAGCATCCCATATGGTCCCCTGAACCTGCCAGGAGCGATTTCTGAGAGTAGAGCCAGGAGTAACCCCTGAGCGCTGCCGGGTGTGACCCAAAAAAAAAAAACAAACAAAAAGGAAAAGAAATGGCAGAAAGAAGTTCTACAGTAGAGGTGAAGGATCTGGAGTTATCAAGAGAAAGCATAGAAGTAACTCTACAAATCAATCAAATGATTGATGAGTAGCAATTAGTAGCAATGAGGAGCTGTTGCATTAAATAATTAATGATGGAGCTGGATAGAGAAGGATGGAGGCCTTTGTCCTTAGGCCCCGGCCACGTGGCTTCATCCCCCATCAACCGGCGGGTCTGGGGTCCAGGAAAGCAACGGGTATTGAACTCACTCACAGGCAGGCATCAGGAAGCATCAACTTTATTTATGCCCTATTCCCCACATGTGTGTGGCCTATATCATAACCTTTCAAGCACAGCCATTCTTAGCTAGCCCTGCGTCTTAACTCCTTTCAGCCATCTTTCCCTTTGACCTCCATGCTGGCCAAAGACCAAAAGGGCAGAGACACTAATCCCCTGGGTCAAAGGCTTTATCTGCCTTTTCCAAGACCCCTCCCAGGAATGGGCGGGGTCTTGCAGGTAAGGTCAAGTTACCTAGGGAGAAAGGATGGATGAGGCTTCAAGGAGCAATTAGCCTTGGGGTTTTTTTTTGGGGGGGTTCACACCCAGCAGTGCTCAGAGGTTACTCCTGGCTCTATGCTCAGGGAGACCACATGGGATGCCTGGATTCAAACTACCGTCCTTCTGCATGCGAGGCAAATGCCTTACCTCCATGCTCTCTCTCCGGCCCTAGCCTTTGAAAGAACAAGTCAACAAAAGCCCCAGCTACAAGCAAACATGTTGCATCCTCATAAAGACAAAGGTCTTTCAAATCCCGGTGTCCCATATGGTCCCCTGTGCCTGCCAGGAGCTATTTCTGAGCAGACAGCCAGGAGTAACCCCTGAGCACCACCGGGTGTGACCCAAAAACCAAAAAATAAAAATAAAAAAAAAAGACAAAGGTCTTTGTTAGGGCCGGAGAGATAGCATGGAGTTAGGGCGCTTGCCTTTCATGCAGGAGGTCATCAGTTCGAATCCCGGTGTCCCATATGGTCCCCTGTGCCTGCCAGGAGCAATTTCTGAGCCTGGAGCCAGGAATAACCCCTGAGCACTGCCAGGTGTGACCCAAAAACCACACACACACACACACAAAAAAAGACAAAGGTCTTTGTATAGGCCTTTGGGTTATTCAAGCCAAGCATGTGAGCTTGGAGCACTCGCTCTCATGTGCCAGACAAATCATGTCCTTGATAGACTTGGACACAGCGATGTCCACTCTCACCAGTTCAGTGAAACACTTCTAGAATTCCTGCCTCAGCTTTGAGGATTTTCCAGCAAGCAAGAGGCACCAATTTGGGCTGTCGCTACAAGATGGCGTTCCTGGGTGGACTCTTGACCCCACCCGGCAGCCAGGCCCCACAGGCCCCTGAGAGTCTTGTAGCACCCAGCCCTAGCAGCCTTGAGCCTCTGCAGCCTGCAGCCCTGGACCCTGGCAGACAAGCAGTAGACGTACTTTCAGCTTGTTGCGGTAACTGCAGTGAGCACTCTGGCATTTCTGCAAAATTCTACAAAGAGTGAATTCGCATGAAAAGTCGTCCTTATAGACGCAAGTGCAGAGGGGAAGCTCCAGTTGCTCTGAGAAATGCTAGGGAATCCCCACTGCCTCAAGCAGAGAAGACGGCTGAGAAACTGAAAATGAAGGCAGCATCCAGGGTTCCTATGTCAGAGTTGGAGGTCAGACAGGGCAGGCACCTGCACTTGGAGGGAGGAATTCAGCAGATGAACATCCACAGCTGTCTCATCCCTAACCCAACAACATGTTTCAGCCACAAACTCTTCTTTCTTGTGATCACTGCAGGCACTCAGGATCTGTCTGGGACCATCCTGAGGGGCCTCCAACCAGCTGGAGAACTCAGACCACACCCAATAGATAGGAGGATTATCTCCAGAAAGAGCCACCGTTTATGTGGTTCAGTCTCCACACTTTACAGAGGAGCAGCTGAGAAGCAGAGCAAGTGAAATAGTGAAGCTAATTATTCACGCCAATAAATTTTGCCATATGCACAGCCAACCATAATCGCCCATATGGTCCCCCACGCTTGCCAAAAGTGATTCCTGAGTGCAGAGCCAGGAGTGAGCCTTGAGCACTGCTATGTGTGGCTCAAAACCAAAAAAGAAAAAGGAAATGTCACCTGTCAAAAATGTCAAAGAGCAAACTAAAGATATAACCCAGCAAAGGAAAGGAAATAATAAAGACAAGAATAAAAATAATAGAAAACAGTAGAACTCAATAAAGCCCAAAGCTGGCATTTTAAGATCAACAACTAATACCAAACATGAACATCACCGAAAAATAAAACTATAAATCAATATAGAGATATCTATTGCCCTTAAAAGAAAAGGAACACACCAAACCCAGCAACACAATGAACGAAGAAAAGAACATATATCATAACCTAGTGATTTTAGTTATTTATCCCAGGATTTCAAAATTGGTTCCATAAACAAAAAATAATTTAATTTAATTAAATTTAATTTAATTTAATTAATTTTTAATAGAATTCAGAATAGTAGCCCAAAAGATGGCCATACCAAAAAACCCAGCAAAAATATTAACCAACTGAGGACTCATGGCATACAAGAATTTCACCCAAAATAGATCAGTGCTTAGCATCTTGGCTAAAAAAAGGTAAGGCTCTTCACAGAAATTAAGGAATAAATTTTGGAGAATTGAACCAGTCAACAGCATCTTAAATATGCTACCCAAACACACATCAGGAAAAAACGGGAAGAATTTGGTTTCACATCTTGAAAGTTTGTGCTTCAAAGAATATCATCAAGGAAATGACAAGATAATCCATAAGTAGAAAGAAATATTTACAAATTCTAAATCTGATAAAGGATTTGTATTCCAAATATTGAAGGCATTCTTTATAGCCCAATGAAAAGGATTCTTTTAAATGACTCAATTTAAAAATGAATAGAGGGTCTGATCTATAACTCAATGGTAGAGCACTTGCCTGAATAGGTGAGGCCCCCAGTTACATACCCAGCACCCACCCAAAAAATTTCTAATGGGTAAGTGATTTAACATGACATTTTTTTTTTTGGAGGGGGATTGAACATGCCCAACAGTGCTCAGAGCTTACTCCTGGCTCTGTGCTCATGGTTTATTCCTGGTAGTACTTGGGATACCCAGGTACTTGGGTAGGTAGTACTTGAAATAGAACTGGGATCAGCCATATGCAGGCAACTGCCTCAACCCTTATACTATCATTTAGGGCCCTACATGATATTTCTACAAAAAAAAAAAACTAGATATGTGTATAATACATATATAGACACATGGTTATAAGTATATGACAAAATGTTCATCATTCTCAGTCAATAGGATAATGCAAAGTAGAACCATAGTAAGATGCCACTTCATACCAAAAGAAAAGTGACAATCAAAGACAGAAAATGATAAGTTTTGCCAAGGATATGGTACATGAGAGACCCCATCTTGGGTCTATGACCAATTATAAGACAGTTTCAGAAATAAAACCAGTAGGTGCTGTCATCATTACTGACACACACAGAGCCTTGTCCTGGGACTTAGTTACTAGTCTTACATGACTATTGTGAATTAAATGTTAAAATAAAATGCTTTTGGACTGTGGCTCAGCTCTAGGGCACTTATTTTGCAAGTATGAGACCCTGGCAAAGAAAGAGAAAAACAGGGGCCGGGCGGTGGCGCTGGAGGTAAGGTGCCTGCCTTGCCTGCGCTAGCCTAGGACGGACCGCGGTTCGATCCCCCGGCGCCCCATATGGTCCCCCAAGAAGCCAGGAGCAACTTCTGAGCGCATAGCCAGGAGTAACCCCTGAGCGTCACAGGGTGTGGCCCAAAAACCAAAAAAAAAAAAAAAAAAAAAAGAAAGAGAAAAACAGGAGTATTAGGAGCACAAGGAGAGGGGATAATTTAAAAAAAAAATGTTCTAAAATAGCACATGGTGATGGCTTCACAACTCTGTGACTTCACAAAAAACACTGCTGGGTACACTTTATTTTTTTTTTAGAACCACACCCAGAGGTGCCCAGACATCCCTCCTGTTCTCAAGAACAACTCTTAGTGTACTTGACGAACTGTCTATATGGGATGCCAGATGCAAAGCAAATTCCCTGCCCATTGTACTATCACTCTGGCCCCTGGGTAGATTTGGGGGCTGAGGAATTAGGGACACACTTGGAGACACTCAGGAATTACTTCGGGCTCTGCCCTCAGAAATCACTCCTGGCAGGCTCAGGGGACTATATGGGATGCCAGGAATTGAACTTGAGTTGGCCACGTGCAAGGCAAAATCCTGTGCTATTATTGCTCTGGCCCCCTCCTGGGTAGATTTTTTTAAAGGTAACATTTTTTAAATACAAATTATATTTTAATATATTTCTTGATTTGAATCCCTGGCACCGCCTATGTTCCCCTGAGCACCACCAGGTATCTCTCCTGAGTACAGAGCCAGGAATAGCTGCTGAGCACAGTCTGGTGTAGCCCAAGCCCCCTTTGCCCAAAAAGAAATTTTTTTTTTTTTTTTTTTTTTTTTTTTGGTTTTTGGGCCACACCCCTTTGACGCTCAGGGGTTACTCCTGGCTATGTGCTCAGAAATCGCCCCTGGCTTGGGGGGACCATATGGGACACCGGGGGATCGAACCGCGGTCCGTTCCTTGGTAGCGCTTACAAGGCAGACACCTTATCTCCAGCGCCACCTTCCCGGCCCCCAAAAAGAAATTTTAAAAATAGAAGTAAACGTGCCATTTCAAAAAAAAATAAGAGCTAAAAAAAGAGAAGAATCTACTTCCACTATTTTCACATCAGGCATCTGATGATAAAGGACTCAAATATTCAGAACATATTCAGAAAATTCTCACAACTCAGCTATTAAAAAAATAAACAAACAGAAGAAAAGGAAAAAAGGAAATGAAAAAAGCTGCACCCCTTCCCGTCCCTCCCCCCAATATCTCATCATCCCCTCTCCTGGGCCATGCAGACTAGGCAGCCTGAAAATGGAGTTATGAGGTCCCTGATAAAGGCAAGGGCCAGAGAGAGCCACATGGCCTTCAACCTCAGTATTCCAGCCCCTGGCCTACCTCTAGCACTACCTCTAGCACATGGAACTCTGTAGTACCACAGGGCTCCCCCACCACCACCCCCAGACTGGGCCACCCCCCTGGAACCTCTGCCTGGCCACTCAGGGACTTTCTAAATGTAAATGACCTGATGACTCAGGGTCAAATGACACTGCAATGAGTGAGGAGCTGAGGGAGCTGGGAGCAAAGCAGAGGCTCCCCAAACCCCCACCCCAGACCCTACTAGGGACAGAGCTAACGAGGGAAGCTGGATGGGAGGGGCAGACCACCGAAGGCGGTGCCATTCAGAGCCTTAAAAGGGCTCCTGCCATTTCCTCTCAGACAGACTCAGCCTGGCAGCCTTCCTGTGTGGTCGCAGCACCTGCAAGTGACATGGACCTGGGTGAGTGCGTCTGAGGTTGGGGTCAGGTCGGGCACCTACTGCATTTTGGGCCAGAGGCAGTAGGCTTGGGGGAACTCTAGGGAAAAAATGGGATCTGGGGGAGGAGGCTCAGGAGCTGCATCTGGGGGCATTCTCCGTGCTTCTACCTTTTATACCTGTGGGGTGGTCACCATGCAGACAGCCCAAGGCTCTTTCTAGAAGCATGAGCCAGAGCAGGTGACAGAGAGGGGAGAGCTCGGACTGGTTCAGTGTGGGGTTCCAGTGAGCCTGGAAAGGGGTGGGAGAAGATTCTTTTGAAGGGGCTGTGCATTCTCTTTCCCCTCATGAATAGGGTCTCAGACCTCTGTTCCCAGGAGTTGCTGGAGCTACCACAGCTCTTGTGTAGACAAAGGACCCAGTCCTGCTTTCTCTGCTCCGCAGTGTCAGGGACACTGAGGAAGGCCCAAAGGTCCTGGGCTTGGCAAACTACATACAGCCAGGCCCCATCCCAGCCCCACTGCACTGTCCTCTCCCTCCTGATTCGGGTCTCTCTCCTGATCTGAGTGTAGGCTTTGCACGTAGAGGACCTGGGCATTCATCCCTGGCACCTCATAGTCCCCTAAGAACCCTGTGAGTGAGCCCTGAGTGCTAAGCAGGGAATAGTGCCCAGCACCACCGGGGGGGGGGGGGGGGGCACAACTAGCAGGTAAGGCTCTGGTCGGGTCTGTCAGCATCAGAAACTCCATCCAGCTCCAATCTGCCCTCTTGCTTGCAAATCTCAGCTGGTTCAGTTCCTGGAGTATTCTGAACCAGCAGGCAAAGCCTCAAAGCCACAAGGGGTGGCTTTAAAAAGTGAAGGTTCCCTGAGGCGGCCTGCACTATTCTCCCGCCCAATACACCACAACCTGCCTTGTCTCTCTTGCCCTGAGTTTGCCCAGTTCACTGGCCAGAGGATGGTGAATGGTGCGGGGACCATGGTCTGATTCTGGCATCTGGCTTCCAGGTACCTGGGGGTGTGTGCTCAGAGTTTGTAGAAGTCAGAGTTGGGGGGCTGGAGAGATAGCACGGAGGTAAGACCTTTGCCTTGCATTCAAAAGGACGGTGGTTCGAATCCTGGCATCCCATATGGTCCCCGGAGCCTGACAGGAGTGATTTCTGAGCGTAGAGCCAGGAGTAACCCCTGAGTGCTGCTAACTGTGACCACTCCAAAAAAAAAGAAAGGAAAAAAGAAGTCAGAGTTGGTTGCAGGGTTTCCAGAGCTTCTGACTTTTTCTCCTGCCACAAGTGAACTCTCCTCTATCCCCTCCAGGCTGCCATCCACACTGACCCACATCCCTGGAGGCAGTAGAAACCCTGAAGGGAACCACAGCCAGAATCTCTGATGGAGCAGAAAAAGACGTTTTTCTGCTCCACTCAACTCGAGAGAACTCACACCAATAGCGTGAACTCTTGGTAATACCAGGAGAAAGGGAGCCCCTGGAAGATGCTCAAAACAGGCCTGGGAGTTCATTGATACAGTTGGTGCCGTTGGTGCCGTTGGTGCAGGGGGTGGGTGGCCATGAGCAAACTGGTTGTTTTCCCTCTTCATCACCAATAGCAAGCAAGAGGCAAGGCGGTAAGGAGTAGAGTTTCTGTTACACAAATTGAAAACACCAGCCCCGTGCTGAGCCGTTCTTTTTCATGATTTGAATGGACATTCCCTAGATCCCCACCACCACCACTACCACTCTCAAGAATTGGGTTCAATTCATAATGTGCCTGAGATTTCTCCAAAGCAGCAGAAAGTAAATTGACCAGGTCTCATATCTAGTGTGGCCAGAAATGGTGGCAGAGGGAGAGGCTGAGGCCTAGCCCTCCTCCTGGCTTTCGAGGAAGAAGGTAAAGGCAGAAGCACGGAGAGTTCTTGGGAAATGTTCTGCTCTTGGTTAGTCAAGTGAATTGTCAACAAATGCTAGTAGAGGAATTCAGGCATGACCAGTCTTGGGGGGGGAAGAAGGGGAGATAGTTACTGTAAGGCATTATGACAGTGAAATCTAATGCTGATGAAAAAGCAGAACATTTGGGAGCTCAGAGAAAAACTACCATGAGTCAAGGGGATATTTAAGTTGGGTTTCAATGATGCATACGAGTTTACAAATCAGACGAGAAGCTGTGGCCTCAGGAGGTGGCGGGTGTAGCAGACTCAGACCAACAAGATAGATCAGGAAAGAGACAGAGAATATAGTAAATTGAAGCCCTATGCCCCACCTAAAGGCATCCAGATCCTTTTGTTTTTTAAACTCCAAGCAGAATATCCTAGGGGTCATCCCACAAATACTAATAAAGATCTGAGAGAAACAAGGTGGCGAGGGAAAAGGAGACAAAGAACTGGTCCTTGCCAAGGAGGAAGGTAGAAAGGAAAGCAAAGGGGCTGGATTCTGAAAGCAAATGGCCAACCAGTGAAAGCTTTTCTTTTTCCATAGATGCATGAAATGACACGAGTGTTTCAGAAAACACAAATGATCAAGGAGGGACAGCAAAGCTTTATGTCAAGCCAAATTTGAGTGCAGGAGCCAGAACGCCAGCAAAGTGGGGGAGGGTTCTGTGGAAAGTGTGGGAAGTCCTTTCCTGTTCCCCTCGAAATATAATGTGCTGCAGCTGTGAATTCATCCAGACCTGAGGTCTGTTTCTTAGCAGCTGAGTGGGCCCAGGCAAGGGATGTAGTCTCTCTGGCTATTCATTCCTGAAATGTCTAGAAAGAACAAGGCTGGAGCACACAGCCTGTTCAGGAACTCTTACAGATCCACTCCTGGGGATCTGTCTCCCCAGGCTCCAGGACATAGGGGCTACTGCCTCCTTCATAGGGCTTGTGTGTGGATAAAAAGCTTCTCTGTGCTAAGTGAGTTCAGCCTTCATGGAATAAAATTGTCCTCATAAGACCTGGCAGTGACAGTTGGTCCAACCAGCTGCCCTCCAGCCCTTCCCACTGTCTGGAAGGGGGTCCCCTAGACTTCTTTCAGCGCTCTCAAGTTTTGTTGTTGTTGTTGTTGTTGTTCCCTTTGGGTCACACCTGGCAGTGATCAGGGTTTACTCCCAGCTCCGCTCTCAGGGATTAGTCCTGATGGGCGCCAGAGACCATATGGGGTGCAGAGATTAACTTCCATGTGCCAGGCAAGCATCCTACTCAGTCCCTCACCTCTCCTGAGTCTTGGATGCTCTCTTGCTTCATGCCTCCCCTCTCCCTGGCACCTGTGTTAACAAGGAAAGAATTCCAAGGAGAAAAAAAATCAAGAGGGTGGCTTTGGGAATCAGCTGACGCTCTAGACCCCTATAGGGCCTCAACAAATAGGGAGGTACATTCTGGGTTGAAGTCAGTAGCTAGCCAGCAATCTCTGTCCAGAGAAAGGAGGGCCAGCAGCTCAGCTGGGAGTTCTAGGGAATTTTCTTTACGTTATGATCATTACTCAAAACTCCAGAATTCAAAAAACACTCAACATGTAAGTCTTTTGTTCCTAAACCCCTGAGATTTCCAACTTTATCAGGCAGCCCAAGCAGCAGTTAAGATTTTGTGACAAGCAGCAATACCCTGGCTTCTTCCTTACCACTGACCAGGCCCCTTTGACCCACACACCAAAGTTCCCCTAAATTCCTGGTTGGTTACCTTCAATCTTTGGTTCTTAGAAATGATCACTTGGAGCCCTGTAGTTCCTCTTCAATACACCTAGAATGAGACATTTCCTCACCCCACACACACACTATCCCCCCCCCACAACTGTGCCCACCCCAGCCACATTTTATCTCATCCTAATAACTGAGTAGATCTTTGAGGTTTCTCGGTTCTCACTGCCAGTCACTGCTGCTGAAAGTCTCCGGTGTCTCAGAAAACTCGACTGCTTCAGAGCAGAATGAGTCAGTGGAGCAGCAGTTGGGCCCTGGACAGGGTAGTTAGTTAAGAGGGGGGGATGTGGACTCCCCACTAGGCCAGCAGAACAATGTTCTAGGATGCTGCTCACTGTCTCGCCACACCTGAGAACCACAAATACAGTGGCATTCAGGGCCTCTCAGAAAGAAGATGTGGCTAGAGAGCAACTATTCAATGCATAAGAAGTTTGCCTTGCGCTCAGCCAACCTGGGTTCGATCCCTGGTTTCCTATATGGTTCCCCAAATCCACCAGATGTGATCCCTGAGCACAGATGGGTATGGCCCAAAACAAACAAACAAACAAAAGAATGAAAAATGAGGAGGAGGAACAGAATGTGGGGGAGTAAGAGGAGGAGGACACATCTAAGAAGACTTGTCTACACAGCTTGACTGGGAGGTGGAGGTTCTGTGTTACGATAAGGGCAGCAAACACAAGGATTGGGAGACCAGAGTGGGAGCTGGCACTAGATCTAAGCAATAACTTGCTTGAGATGGAGAAAATATTTATTTGTTTGTGGTTTTGTAGGAGAATGTTATTTTGTTCGGTTGACTTTTTTTCGGATTGGGGCCACACCTGGAGGTGCTCAGGAGTTACTTCTGGCTCTGTATACAGGATCACTCCTCGAAGGCTCAGGGGGACCATATGGGATGCCGAGGATTGAACTCAGGCCAACTGTATGCAAGGCAAATGTTCTACCCACCATACTCTCACTCCAGCGCTGAAAATGCTTGTTTATTTATATGGCTTGGTATAACTTCTTCCAGGAACCCAAGTCTAAATTTCTGCCTCCCAGTCACACCCCCAACTTAGCTCCAGAATCTTGATTTGTTGTGTCTCAGGATTTCCAGCAGGTGGTGCTGTGCCCAAGGACACTAATTCACTGGGCCTGGACACCACTACATAGAAAAGAGACCTTAAAATAAAAATATATTTTTAAAAAAATGAAAAAGAAAGAAGAAAGAAGAGAAAGAAAGAAAGAAAGAAAGAAAGAAAGAAAGAAAGAAAGAAAGAAAGAAAGAAAGAAAGAAAGAAAGAAAGAAAGAAAGAAAGAAAGAAAGAAAGAAAGAGAGAGAGAGATAGAGAGAGAGAGAGAGAGAGAAAGAAAGAAAGAAAAGAAAGAAAGAAAGAAAGAAAGAAAGAAAGAAAGAAAGAAAGAAGAAAGAAAGAAAGAAAGAAAGAAAGAAAGAAAGAGAGAGAGAGAGAAAGAAAAGAAAAGAAAAGAAAAGAAAAGAAAAGAAAAGAAAAGAAAAGAAAAGAAAAAGAAAAGAAAAGAAAAGAAAAGAAAAGAGACCTTGGGGGAAAGGAGCCTGAGACCAGAGGGTGCTGAAAGCAGGGGCCCAGGCACATTCCCCAGGTGCCTTCAGGGGCTGGAGATACTTCAAGCCTGCAAGTCAAAACCTCAGCATGCTTTACACTATCGGGGCCCAGGCCCTGACAAGAAGTTCAAAGCAGGCAAGGGTAAAGGAGAGGGGGAGCTCCCTGGCTGTGGGGAGGAGACTTTGCCTCATCTGTAAGATTCTGGGGAGGAAACAGTCACAAAGCAGAACTGAGCTGCTGGCTCCCTCCTTCACTTCCAGCTCTTGCAATCCAGCCCTCCCACTGCTAACCTGGGGCCACCTTTCCTGACTCCCCAAGACTAAGGTGCACTATAGCAACACACACACACACACACACACACACACACACACACACACACGAAGATTCTGGAAGTGGGGAAGGGGACAGTGCAAGGCTACCCTCTGCTTTCCAAGGTTCAGGGCAGGGAGGTGAGAAGGCACCTGCACAACTGGGCTGAGAGCTCACTTGCAGTACCTATTCAGTCTCAGCACATGAGGCCAGACCTGGGTTGGCAATGCCATGTCCACTCAATCTCCATCTTGCTCTTCCTTGTAGCAGCTGGTGGCCCACAATGACCTTGTCCCCCTTGTCTCCACAGGGAAGGCCATGCAGGGCATGCTAAGCGTGACTCTCTTCATCCTCATCCAGGTAAGGCCCTTTCTGGAAACTGAACATCACCCCTTTCCCCCTGCACTGCCCTTAGTGGCCCTGGACTCTACAGTATTTGCAGGAGTCAGAACCTCCTGCACCAGGAGTCCCTTTGGCCCCCATTCCCATACCCCAGTTCTCTTTTCAGTGGCCTAGGAAGTCACAGATGACCCCGCATGGGGTTCGGGACAGTCACGGCCTCCTTGGGGATCCTAGAGAAGGGATTGGGTGGCCTCTGCAGACAAAGACTGGGGGCTGCTCCTTAGTGCTCCAGTTCAAATACATGAGTAGGGAATAGGACAGGGTCCACACCTCTCATTACCATGCTCACCCCAGAGCTGTGTCCTTCCTCCAACTGTAGTCAAAGCCTTAGTGCAATGAAGAGCAGCTGGAAAAAAGGAGCCAGGCTAGAGACAGGGGACAGAACCTGTCCCCACCCCCTTTACAAGGGCCAGCTTCTGAGGGGGACAGGCCATCAGCCCCTGTGGAGTGCCAGAGTTGAGGAGTCTTAACTTCAGGTGGACTTTTCCCCCATGAGAGTGGCAGGGAGGGCTGGGGCCTCCCTGAGCTGGCTCAAAGCTGCTGCAGAGTCTGGCTGGTCCCCAGCTCCAGAGGCCAGAGGGCAGCTTTCCAGCAGCTCTGGCCAGACCCAGGCCCCAAGCTGGGCACGGCTCCCGGATCTCCAGCCAGAGGCCTCCACCTTGGACTGCAGCCCGAAGCCTGGCCCCTTTCCCCTCTGCCCCGCCATTCCTCTCCCAGGACCATGCAGGCAAGAACTAGCAGTGGACCTTGGGGGTCAGGAGGGCTGGGGGGCAGCTGGATTTGGTCCCTATCTTTAGGAACACTGGCATGGCTCAGCATGAGCAGGATGTAGTGGAGCTCTAGGCTGCGGTGGCCCTTTGGGGAGAGGGGGAAGAGGGAAAGAAGGCAGGATGGTGTGGTAGGAAAACCTCCAGTTCCTAGAGTCTGGGGACTGCCTCCAGGTCTCCCCCAAGAAAGGTGTCCAATCTGCCCTGGGGTTGGAGGTGGCTGCCCGTTCCTGACACCCTAAGCCACCAGTGGGGAAACGATAATCCTGCCCTGCTCAAGCCCTCAATGCCTGTGCCCAGAAACCCAGAAACGGATCCTGTACTGTCCCCAGCAGGACAAAGACAAGTCACTAGGGTGTCAGCATTGACAGTGACAGAGTGCGGGGAAGTGGGCAGATGGTTCTGCTTTTGCCAGCAGCCCTGTAAATGAGCCGGCCCCTTGGAAGCCCCTTCTTGTCTGCACACACATCCTGCTGAGCTTCCAGTTCCCAGAAAGTCCTGCAGATTGGGGTCTACCCGAAGAGTGAGGTGGGGTGAGGATGTTTTTGGAAGGGACTTAGAGAGGACATAGCTATGCTTCCTTCCAGCCTTCCCAGAAGACAGACATAGATCAGGAGATAGGAGATGGAGAAGGAGGAGGAAGCCAAGGAGGTGAAGGAGGAAGAGAAAGAAGAGGAGGAGGAGGAAAAGGGGGGAGGAGATGAGGGGTGATGAAGGGGAGAAGGAAGTGAAGAAGGAAGAGACAGAGGAGGAAGATGGGAAGATGGAGGGGTGAGGAGATGGAAATGGAGGAGAGATATGGAGGAAGAAGAAATACAGAGGAGATGAAGGCAATGAAGGAGAGGAGATAGAGGGGATGGGCCTTCACCCCATTGTCTAGGTCTAGACTCTAGGGTGTCTCATTCCTCTAGAAAGTGGCCTCACAGTTCGGTGCTCTCTGGCACCAGGTGCTGGATTCAGGTCCCAGATCCATACAAGCTCCAGCTTGGGCAACTCAATTCTGCCCAATCCTGCCCTCCACCCCTGCACCCACCCCATGATCTCTAAAGGGAGCTTTTGCCTTCCCCTTCTCCCTGAAGCCTCTTCACCCAAGACCCAGGCTGGCTTCTCCTTCCACAGCCCAGGAATCAAAACTTGCGCCACTGTCAGGAGGGCTGTGCCCACACAAGGTACCAGAGATCAGCCCAGCACTGAGTTTGCCGGGTAGAGCCTGCTAGTCGCCAACAATGCAAGGCCCAGGCAGCTTCGAATCTTCAAGTCCTGGCACTGAAAACTGCTCAATCTACTGGCAGTGGGCCCCTCAAATTATGAGCTATCATACAGTCTCCCTGGGAAACTTTCTCTCCAGGACTCTAAGGGAGGCACAAGAAGTTCCCAACAGGCAAAGAAAAAAATGCCGTCCTTCACCCACCTTGAGAACTAGCTTGTCTTCATCTCCATTTCACAGATGAGCAAAGTGAGGTTTAGATGGTGAAGTATAGCCAGTGGCTTCCAAGAACCCGAACTTTCCCCAGATCTCTCTCCCCTTGCACTGGAAAGCTGGAGACTCTGTGCTCACAACAGCACCCCCTGTTGGCTATGGAGCACACTCTCCAGTCCCACCCAGTTGCCTACTTTGATCAACCTCCTCACTGGTTCCCCAGTGAGCTCGTTTCCCCTCTGAGGAGCACCCACCTCAAAGGATCCTAGGGACAGGTATGTTTCTTAATGAAGCCATTCCTGGGGCCTAGAGTCTAAAAGCCAGAGCCTCAGCTCCATGCAATATGGGGTTCAGTGAGTCGGAAACCCACACGAAGCTCAGATGGTCCTGTTTTCCCTTCCCTGGTGTCTGTCCTACAGGTGTGCCTGTGTGAAGATGAGGTCACAGATGATTACAATGATGACAACACCACTATTGACTACAGGAACTACGAGACGCCGTGCTTCAAGGACGATGTGCGTTCCTTCAAGGCCTGGTTCCTGCCGCTCATGTACTCGCTCATCTGCTTCCTGGGGCTAGTGGGCAATGGGCTGGTAGTGCTGACCTACATCTACTTCAAGAGGCTCAAGACCATGACAGACATGTACCTGCTCAACCTAGCCCTGGCTGACATGCTCTTACTCCTGACCCTTCCCTTCTGGGCCTACAGTGCCGCCAAGGCCTGGATCTTTGGAGCCCACTTCTGCAAGCTCATCTTTGGCATCTACAAGACGAGCTTCTTCAGCGGCATGCTCCTGCTCCTCTGTGTCAGCATCGACCGCTACGTGGCCATCGTGCAGGCCGTCTCGGCCCACCGCCACCGCGCCCGAGTCCTCTTAATCAGCAAGTTGTCCTGCGTGGCCATCTGGGCCCTGGCCATTCTGCTGTCCATTCCTGAGCTGCTGTACAGCGGGCTGCAAAACAGCAGTCGTGAGCAGGAATGGCGCTGCACCCTGGTCACTGATCATGTGGAAGCTCTGATCACCATCCAGGTGGCCCAGATGGTAATGGGCTTCCTCATACCCCTGGGGACCATGAGCTTCTGCTACCTCGTCATCATTCGCACCCTGCTGCAGGCGCGCAACTTCGAACGCAATAAGGCCATCAAGGTCATCATCGCCGTGGTGGCGGTCTTCATCGCCTTCCAACTACCCTACAACGGCGTGGTGCTGGCCCAGACCGTGGCCAACTTCAACGTCACCGGTGGTAGCTGTGAGGCCAGCAAGAGGCTCAACATTGCTTATGACATCACCTACAGTCTGGCCTGCGTGCGCTGCTGCCTCAATCCTTTCCTGTACGCCTTTATCGGTGTCAAGTTCCGCAGTGACCTCTTTAAACTCTTTAAGGACCTGGGCTGCCTCAGCCAGGAGCGGCTGCGCCAGTGGTCCTCATGCAGGCAAGCCCTGCGCAGTTCCATGAGCATGGAAGCGGAGACCACCACCACCTTCTCCCCCTAGGCAGCCCTTTCACGGGCACTAGAGGCATCTCACCACAGTCCCTATCCTCTGAATAGGCCCCTGAGATGAAAAAAAGCAGCAGGGGACAGGACTCAGGACACTGGGGAGACAGCGGCTGCTCTACATCAAGAAGACAGACTCTTCCCCACCCTATCTACCTCAACCAAAGCTACAGAGACACCATCATGAGCTTTCCTAGAACCGATCACGCTTCTGCTTCAAGGCTGTGGTCTTCTACACACCCACCGTGGACACCCACAGAACATTCATGGCACATGTCATGAAGAATTAAGGAGGGAGTATAAGAGACCTGACTTGGCCTATGAAGGAACCTTCCCTCCATGGAGAAAGAAGAGAAAAGCAAGGTCTTCCAGAAAAATCCAGAAAAGAAGGCTTGGAGGCCAAATCTGAGAGCAGCTGAGTCTTGTTGGCTGGGCTAGGAACTAGAGACGCAGATGCGTCAGACTGATGCTCGGAAGGGCCCCCCCCCCTTCACCTCTCCTTCCCACAATTCTCCCAGCCAGCCCCCCATTCTCCTGCCCCAGAGCTCTTTGCTGGCAATGGCAAGGGTGTGGACCTTCCTGCAGGCCAAGACTTCCAGAGCCCAGTTCCCAGCCTCAGCTCTGGCCTGTGACCCCTGCCCACACCCCCATGCCCTTCTCGGGTCTCAGCTCTGCTTGCAGGAAGGAGGTGTGCTGAGAAAGGGTCACCCACCCCCACACCCGGGAAGGGTGGCAATGCTGGCTGCCAGAGCCGGCGGTGAGCTGCTGCTTTGTTCTTTGCCACCAGAACAAAAAGAAAAAGAAAATAACTCATCCGGTTCTGTTTTCAATTCATTGAGAGCACATTTTACTCAGGCAAATAAATGTTTTCTCTTGAGGAAATGAGTGCTTTTGGAAGAAATGTGGGGGCGTCTTTGGTAAATGGCAAATGCGTGTGTCTTATTTGAGTGCCACTTGAGCACCCCTTCTAGTTTCCTCTCCCATCTTCATGTCTCAGAGATGCCCAGAGGCCCAGGGTCCTGTGGTTCATCTCTGAGTCCCTCCAGGAACACAGGCAGCAGCAGACGAAGACAGACCAATGAGACTTGCAGGGGTCCAGCACACTATGAAATGACCTCTGACCTTGACCAGGGCAAGGGTGAGACAATCGTGTCAAAGGTGATTCCTTAGCTTCTTGCCTTGCCCTCCCCTAAGGATGCTATGGCTTCCTTTGGTCAGCTGTCTCTGAGCTAGTGACAGCGCCCTGGGATGGAATCTGGCCTGGGCACAGACACCAAAGATTGGCATCAGATCTGAGTGAGCACAAAAAGCTGAGTACAGGCTCTGCATCCAGGGACACCATATGGTGTCCAGCCCCTGCCACCACATGGTTCCCAGCAGCACCAGAAATGATCCCTCAGCACTGAAAGAGCCAGACGGAGCCCTGCGCATCACCAAATGAGGTCCAGGAACAAAATAATTGGGGAGGGGTACTGTTCCACTGTATGTGGCTGGGTGTGAGGTGCACCATGGGGGTGTCTGGTGTGATTACATGTGACTCACTGCTGTGGGCATCCTGGGGGATTGGGATTGCAGAACAGCCCTCGTTTCTGCAAGGGTAAGACGTAATCAAGCAGTCCTTGAAGGACTGGCCAGCCATACCAGTTGCCTGCCCTCCAGTGAATTTTTCTGAAATAATTGACCTCTTGGAGTCCTTACAGAGACCACAAAATCCCTTCATGTTAATTCCCTAAACTCCAAACATACCTCAGAATTTCTGACCTTGGCTCCCTACTGGTCTGGCTCTTAGTTCTTGGGTGAGTGCCCTTGAGGGCCTACTCTGAATTTTGGGGACCCCTGGTAAGAAAAGGCTCACTGAGGAAGTACACCCATGGCCCCCTCTCCTCTTTCCAGCTTCAAGCCAAGGCAAATTCCCAAGGGCCCCCCAACATATTATCCTCCCCAGTGACAATCCTCAGTTTTAATTCCATGCTTGCAACCAGAAAACTCCCCAAGTCATGAACTCACAGAGCTACCAAGAGCTCCATGATGAGCTGATCTAAGGCCCAATCATTCTCTAGACAGGGACACTGAGGCAGGCCCAGAGGGAAGAACTGGCTGGCCTGAAGGGACAGTGCAATGTTGGGTCACTGAGCCAACTTCTTGTAGGGACACAGGGTTGAGCAGAGTTTCAGGAGACTAGGGGGATCCTGGTCAGCTCTGAGTCTCCTCTCACTGCACACAGCTGTGTGACCTTCAAATGTTGCTCAAGTGCTCTGCGTGTTAAATTTCTCAATGACATGGAGCGGATCTGGGAAGCCTGAGGCACAGAACCAAGAGCTAAGTGCGCCCGAAGGCACAGACTCCACGCCAGACAGTGTGTTTGCGTCTCTGCTGCACTTATTGGGTCCCTGCTCCATTTCCTCATGTGCGTAAGGCAGAAAGTATCTGCCTCTTGATGCTAAGGGTAAAAGCTGTCAAAAACAGTGAGTTCAAAGCTGTCAAATGCTGGAGGCTGGAGCCTTAATACAGTGGGATTCCGGGATTCAAGTTCCCCAGTCCTTCATCCTATTATCCCCATCTACCATCAGAGTAGCTCAATAAGAACTGAGCCTCCCCAGCCTACTTTTGGGCCTTCATGTGGATGAATAAATGAATGAAAGATGTAAAGTGCTTTCAGAGATGCTACTGGCGCCCTTGGGGGGATTACAGTCAATGTGCAATTAGCTCTTTGCAAGATGTAAGAGCTCTTTGCAAGATGTAAGAGCTCTTTGCAACTGTAAAGTGAGGTAGAAATAAAAAAAAAACCCTTTTTGATCGGCTTGTTCGATGGCTTTGAACTGGGGAAAATAAACATCAAACGAGGGCCTTCTTGTGGTGGGGACCAGAGGAAACCAATCAGTGGTCCCTACTCTTCTAGGTAAACAAAGGACACCCCCCAAGGCCAGCGAGAGTTGAAATCAGCCCTGCTTTTGTGGGGACCTTTTGGAATTCACTCTCAGACTTGAGAACCCAGGCCCTTTGGTTGCAGAGAGTGGACTGGCAGCTCTGCACCTCTCTGCTCACTTCTTTTTTTTTTTTTTTTTTTGGTTTTTGGGCCACACCCGGCGGTGCTCAGGAGTTACTCTTGGCTGTCTGCTCAGAAATAGCTCCTGGCAGGCACGGGGGACCATATGGGACATCGGGATTCGAACCAACCACCTTTGGTCCTGGATCGGCTGCTTGCAAGGCAAACGCCATTGTGCTATCTCTCCGGGCCCTCCCTGCTCACTTCTCACCTGGATCACAGCCGGTCCTCAAGGTACCCACAGACACCACCTTCTGGGAAAAAGACTTGAGCTGCCCAGATCAGCATGTCCAATGCCTGATGGTCTCATCTAGCCCAGTGCCTGGTCCATAGCAAGTAAGAAAGGTTTGTGGAGCGGGGCCTGAAGTCAGTTCAGTAGGCTAAGAGCAACTTTACTTACATGCGGAGGGCCCTGGGTTCCATCCCAGGCACTGCATATTCCCCTCAGCATCCCCAGGAACAAACCCTAACAACAAATCTTCACCAAACACTGAGTTGTAAAGTAGTTCCTTGAAGATTCTTGGGTGTGACTGGAAAACAGAAACAGAGTGATGTATTTAGAGGTCAGGGAGCTGATTATGGGGGTCAACCCATCCGAGAACTGTAAGAATCACCAGAGTGCAATGCTCAGATCTGTATAGCACCCCAAGCGTCACCAAGTGTAACCCCACTACTCCTTCAGCACTGCTGGGCCCAAGATGAACTATACAACCTGGTTGATCAAATATCACGAGGAGTGGCCCCCCAGGCTCCTAATCATGAATGCCCCCCAAAATGCTTGTACAATAAACACATGTAATAAAAGTGAGGTCTTCCCACACTCAACGAGTTTTCCATCCATCTTAAAACCCCCAGCTGCTAAGGCTGGGAACAAAGCAGCACAGACGCCAGGTCACCCACCTCTTGGGAAGAGGTCCAGACAGGAAACCTGCAAGCGGCTCACTAATATCCACCCTGTCCCCCCAAACAGATGCTGTGGCCATGGCAACCAAACCCCACCTTGCTTCCCCCAATTTCTAATTTCCAGCTTGGCCTGTGCTCTGTCCATAGGCATCCATTGTCATCATCTGGCTCAGAGTCTGTGTCCAGCAGCCACCGAGTCCCACCACCACCCCACACACACATCACAGGGGTCTTGCCAGTATCCCCCAGAAGGTGCTGGAAGTGCTGGAGCCAGACCTGAGTCCTTGAACTCCCCCTAAGAAGCCCTGGGGGCAATGTGGGGGGGTTGACTGATTTCCAAGAAGCAGTGGGGGGGGAGAGAGAGAGAGAGAGAGAGAGAGAGAGAGAGAGACCAGAGCCATAGTACAGCTATAATACTCTTGCCTTATATGCAACTGACCCAAGCTGAATTTCACATATCCCATATGATTCCCCAACATATGGTCCCCCTCTAGGCCAGCAAACTTGAGCCTGGAGATATTCTCAACCTGGTGCTTGAAAGAAAAAGGTTTGGCTTCTAAGAGCTGGAGCATAAAATCCCCCTTAGGCCCCTAGGGTCCCTGGACTGAGGCCTTTGGATTCTCTCCCTCACAGCCCACATGGGTGGTAGGTAAATTTTCCTCTTCAACCTCTGAGGGAGTGTGGGGACCCCGACAGAAGTCTGAGGTTTTTGAACAGTTTCTTGACCTCACCGGCTCACTCAGCACCTGTCAGCAGCCCTGGTCAAAGGGCTGTGGTGGGAGGGTGAGGAAATGACTCAAAGTGTTGAGCCACAGAAGGCCTTGTCACAAGTTCTTGTGGGGAGAGAAAGCCCCCATTGCACCCCTCAAGGCCTGTGCACTCCCCACCCCTCCACTCTGCTTTCTTTCTAGTCCAGATCCCCTTAACTCAATAGGCTTGGAGAGGCCTGGGAGGGGTGGAGTGGCTGGAGGAGGTGAAAGAGAGGTCTAAAGGGGCACAGGATGTGGTGGCCATGTCCTCCCTCCAGATGGTCATCAATGCCACTGCTGGGGGGGGGGGAATGGCGGGGCAGGCAGCCCCAGATTCCTACCCTCGCCCTCCTGCCCTCACAGGCAGCAGCTGGGCCGTCTGATGAACAACAACAATCAAAGCACTGACCTAATTTTCTGTAAGAGGGACGAGAGAGCAGTGCAGCCACGTGGGCGGCGCAATGCACTCACAGACTCGACATGGAAACTTTCTCCGGCTTCCTGACAGAAACCGAGAGACTGAAGACTTCCAGGGGCAGCTGCTCTGTATAGACCTGAGGCAAAGGTCCTAGTTCCCCCAGATTTCTGGGGCCTCCCTTCTGATGCCCCAGCTGCCCTTCATAGCTAGTGCTGAGCACACAAGAAGGACATCAGGGAGTCCTAAGGGGTGGCGTCCCCCTGACTGGGAAGCCACCAATTCCTTCAGTCCTCACAGTTACCCTGGGAGCATTTTATTTGTTTCTTAGTTTAGTTTTTTTTTTTGTGTGTGTGTGTGTGTGTGTGTGTGTGTTGTGTGTTGTGTTTTGTTTTGTATTTCTTTTTTAGGGCCACACCAGTGTTGTTTAGGAATCTGAGCCCCTGGCTCTACACTCAACAATCACTCCTGGCAATGCTGGGGGAACCATATGGGATGTCAGGATTCGAGCCCAAATGCCCTACTCACTATATTATGGCTCCAGCCCCTAATCTGGTAGCATTTTACAATCAAGGAAATTGAGGCCAATAGAGATTCAGAAAGGGCAAGCCTCACCTATCCAATGCACAGCTGAGCCCACTTCTGCCTGCCACCTCTCCAGAAACCCAAAAACCCCTGACCCTCCCTACCACACCATTTTTAGTAGGTGACAGGCAGGGGCCTGGAGTAATAGCATAGCGGTAAGGTGTTGCTTGCACGCGGCTGATCCAGGATGGACCTGGGTTAGATTCCCAGCATTCCATATGGTCCCCGAACCTGCCAGGAGTGATTTCTGAGTATAGTCAGGTATAACTCCTGAGCGCCACCAGGTTTGGCCCAAAAACAAAACAAAACAAAAGGTGACAATCAAATAATTCAGCCTGTCTTCCTGCTTCAGGATTTCAGGGAATGGACAACTGAGCCTGTGTGTGCCCCTTGGGTCCCTTGTATTCTCACCTCCTGTTACCTCATAGACCAGAGATATTGAGACCATCCAGTATTTATCCTTCTCTCTCGCTTTACTAACCATAACACCTTCCAGCTCGGGCCAAGTTGCAGCGAATAGCAAGGTCCTGAGGTGTCGAAACCACAGAATCAACAACACTGTAAACTCCGATCACTGAGCTTCAAAAATGCACTTGCTAAGCAGACAGGCTTCAGGGAAGGGGATAATGTGGGGACACTGGAGGAAGAAAGGTCACACAGGTGGTTGGTTTAGTGTTAGAACACTATATGCCTGAAATTTTATTTTGAGCCACTTCATGTAGTAATAATTAAATTAATATTAGTCCTGGATGGCTGTGGATGATGGTGGCTGGATAATGAGGCCTTTTGCAGCCAGCCCAGGCCCCTGCATCCCCTTCCAACTGGTGGGTCTACAGATTCAGGGTAGTGGCGAGGAAATGATCCACAGCAGTCACATTTCAGGAGACATGAAGCTTTATTAATAATATACCCTCATACTATGTGAGATCTAGCACTGAATCATATACAAATAAAAAATAAAGCCTTTTCAAAAAAATAATAATATGCCCTAGCCACCATGTGTGGCTTCTAAGCAAACCTTTTAAGCAGCCTCCCAAGTTGCCCTACACTTAAAAACCTGTCTCCCTCTCTCCATCCTGCAACCTCCTCCTCTTTCTTGCTGAACCCCCTCTCAATCTCATCCCCAGCCCCTGAGGCAACCCCTTTTATTAGCAACCACAGATCCCACCCATCCAGGTGAGCTGGGAGGAAGCTGGGGAAGTGGGGTAATACTTCATATATCACAGTGACTTCTTTTTTTTGTTTGTTTGGTTTTTTTTGTTTTTTGTTTGTTTGTTTGTTTTTGGGCCACACCCGGCGGTGCTCAGGGGTTACTCCTGGCTGTCTGCTCAGAAATAGCTCCTGGCAGGCACGGGGGACCACATGGGACACCGGGATTCGAACCAACCACCTTTGGTCCTGGATCGGCTGCTTGCAAGGCAAACACCGCTGTGCTATCTCTCCCGGCCCCCACAGTGACTTCTTATTTTAAAAAAATACATGAAAGGGGCCAGAGAGATAGCATGGAGGTAAGGTGTTTACACCTTGCATGCAGAAGGTCGGTGGTTCAAATCCCGGCATCCCATATGGTCCCTGGAGCCTGCCAGGAGCGATTTCTAAGCATAGAGCCAGGAGGAACCCCTGAGCGCTGCCAGGTGTGACCCAACCCCCCCAAAATTAAAAATACATTTAAGAAACCTCCATACTGAAGTCACCTCCCCTGCAAGGATGTCATTGAAATTAAGGTGACAAGGAAGTCACCTGCTTTGGGATCCAACTGCCAATGACCTGGATTTTGCTCCTTTCCTGGGACCAGCTTTTCCTGGAGCACCTGGGATGCCGGTCCTATAGGCTAATCTGGTCCCATGCATGTTCTTCCCATCCCCACACCAGGAACCTCATGCATGGGAGTGCTCAGAGTTACAAGAAAAGCATCTCTAACACCTAGAGGACAAGAGACTAGGGCTATTATTGTAGTGCAGGAGGTATATTCTCTTGAGCAAGACACTGTCTCCCTTCAAGAATGGTGAGCCCAATCAGACAGGTCTTTGCAAAGGATGCTGGGTGGTGACAACTGAGCCACTGAGGGACCTGGGGGACCCTCTGGAAGATGAATGGGTATAAAACTGACCAATGACCTTACCCTTCTTTGCTCCTCCAAACCTCTCTTCTGCAACCTTCAGACCTTTCTCCCTCTTCCCTTTCTCTTCCTCATCACCTCATCTCCTCCCCCATCTCTCACTCCTTTTTTTGTTTTGTTTTGTTTTGTTTGGGGGCCACACCTTCAGTGCTCAGGGTTAGCTCTGCACCCAGGAATCACTCCTGGCAGGCTCGGGGGACTATATAGGATGCTGGGATCAAACTTGGGTTGGCAGCATGCAAGGCAAACACTCTACCCACTTTGCTATCACTCTAGCCCCACTCTCACTCCTTTTTTTTGTTTTGTTTTGTTTTGTTTTTGTTTTGTTTTGGGTCACACCTGGCAGTGCTCAAGGGTTATTCCTGGCTCCATGCTCAGAAATCGCTCCTGGCAGGCTCAAGGGACTATATGGGATGCCAGGATTCAAACCAATGACCTTCTGCATG
Source organism: Suncus etruscus (assembly GCF_024139225.1). Lineage (NCBI taxonomy): Eukaryota > Metazoa > Chordata > Mammalia > Eulipotyphla > Soricidae > Suncus > Suncus etruscus. Next base: position 187,839,077 of record NC_064848.1, on the reverse strand, counting down.
AAAGGCAAACGCCTTACCTCCATGTATCTCTCCGGCCCCCATCTCACTCCTTTTTAAGGCTACTCCTGGCTCTGTGCTCAGGGTTCACTTCTGGTAGTACTTAGGGAATGATATATGATACCAGGAATCAAACTGGAGTGGGCCACATGCAAGACAAATGCCTTAACCTTGGTTTTTGAGTCTCCACCCCGCACCTACCATCTGTCATCCTGTTTCCAGATCCCGCTTCAGAGGTGAGAACCCCACCTGCCTCTGTATTTCCAGCCCCTTATCTCCACCTTTCAGGCCTTTGGGGTGGCCTGCATCAGCCCTGCCAACCCCAGCTCTGGGACACCAGCCCACCCCCCAGCTCTCCAGCCACAGAGCTCAGTCCTTGCATATCTCTTTCAGTTCTCCTCTCACCGTCTCACCCCCAGGCTTTCTGCTTGCCATGGGTGGAGGGTATTGGCCTCTCCTTCTTCAGTGCCACTACCATCCCCCCATTAGCATGCAGCATCCCCTTTCCTAGAATCCCTGCATACTCTCTCATCCCCTCCTGGATTTACCCCGCAGCAGTGACCACAGGAATAGAAACCTCGGCTTCCCCAAAAGTGCTGCTTCCTCTTCCTCAGAGGACAGAGCTGACACTGGGAAGCAGCTGCCTACTGGGGGGTGTGGCCTCCCATCCCCCCCTGGCATCAGGCTGGATGGGGTTCCACAGAACTAGAGCAGGAGCTGCTCTAAAACTGATATGTAGGGGCCAGGGAACTGCTTTGATGAGTGGGAGCACATTGATTTCCGCACCCCCCTCAGGCACCACAGGGTTCCCCTGAGCACCTCCAGAAATGTCCCCCAAAAAGGCTCATGCATCTTCTCTCCCCCCGTCTGTCCTCTGGGTGTCAGAGTTGGAAATATTCCGGGGATCCCCTACTGATGAGGGCAGAGTTGTCCCTGCAGCAGCCCACTGCAATCAGGGCCGAACCTCAGACCATTCGAGCAGCAGGAAGAGAAGGTGGGTGTTCTCTGAGCAGGTCATGCAAGCTCATCTGACAGACACATGGGGCTCTCCTGACCCAGTTTCTTGAGTCTGGGTTAAAGCTGGGAACCCCAGAAAGTGTGTTCACATTCGTGTCCTGTGAGTCCTCAGCACTTCTATCATGAAGTTACTGTTGCTTCTCCACACTGGGGATTGAAAGCTGAATCTTAGTCCCCCAGTCAAAGCTTCTGGTTTTGACCAGAATCCACATGCAGAGGGGCCCATGTATGAGTCTCCTGTTGATTCTCATCATTGCAAAAATCACAGACAAGCCACCAAAGGAGGTGACTTGCTCATTCTGGAAAGCTCAGAGACCTGCCCAATAGCCTGGCAGGGACAGAGCTGGGTCCACTGAGCCCTCACCTCTTCCTAGTTAGGTGCCCTCTGATCTAGCTGTGCAGCATGTATGTGCCCAAGTTATCTGATAAGTATTTGCTGCTTTTCCTCTCTTCAAGGAAGACAGCAGAAGAAGTAGAGGAAGAGAATTCCTCTGCTACAGGAATAAAAGATTAGCAAACTTTGGAAACAAAAGAAACTGTAGCTATCAGGGCCAGGGAAATAGTATAGGAGCTTAAGGCCTTGAACATTGTTGAGACCTGGGTCCTGAAGCCATTTTGTAAAGGCCACATGGCAGGCTTCTTCTCAGGTTCTGAGCAGGAAGAGACACCATTTTGTAAGGAACACCTGAGGTAAGCCACATGCTAGGTTTCCACAAGCCTATTTCCATTAACACTTCTCCAAGCTACCTGCCAATACCAGGTAGCCTATCAGGGAAGGACACAGGGACCAGTAGGAAGGTACCCCTAGACAATAGTAATCACTTAAAAAATTATCAGAAAGGTAGGACTTCCCCATATCCCTTCCCGATATAATCTTCTTCACAACCTTGGACAGGGTCCCTTTCCTTTGGGAGATGATCCTGGCCAGCTAGTATGGAGGCTTTTTGTCAGACAGATTAAAGTATTAAGCTTTATTCCAATTATGTGGTCTCTGGACTCTAGGAACATGGCAGACTCGATTAGCTTTTCAGCGCCCCACTCTGAGTACCACCAGGAATGATCACTGTGTGCAGAGCTGGGTGTAAGTCCTAAGTACCTCTGAGGAAAGGAGGAAAAGAGGGAGGGACGGAGAGACAGATGGAGAAATGAAGGGAGCCATGTAGGAAGGAAGGATGCCCAGGAGGACATGGCCCAGAGAAAGCATATGCTCAATGAGTTTGGGTTTAATACCTTCCCTTCTAAACCCCACTAGTGCTTCTGGGCAAAAACAAAAAAATTACTTCCCAAGGTGGTAAGGCTAGAATACTCCCTATTCCATGGCTCAGTTTAGAGGTCACCTCCCCCAAGCTGCCTTCCTTCCCAACAGCCTCCCTACCACTCCTCAGTATGACTGTGCCCAATTCCCCTGTTTGTCTCGCCCTCTAGATGGGAAAGAAGAGCAACAAATAGCAAGAAGTGGAATGGTAAAGGGTCAGATGAGCTAGTTGATGAGTTGTACAGTTGAAATATGTGAGAAAGTACTCAACCTAGCCCAGTGTAACCCTTCCTTTCTGTCTCTCTTTGACTCTCTGTCTCTCTCCTTTCTTCTTCCCCTCCCTGTATCTATCTCTCTGTCTCTGTCTCTACCTGCCTGCCTGCCTGTCCATCCATCCTTCTGGCTGGCTGCCTGTCTGACTGTCTGTCTCTGACACTCTCTGGGACAAAAGGCAAAATAGACCCAGACAAACAGTAGAATTATGCAGGGACCTAATGCTCAGACAGACGTCAGGCTTAAGGAAAGCCAGGATGGGGCTGGAGTGATAGCATAGCGGTAGGATGTTTGCCTTGCACGCACAACCAGGGATGGACCCGGTTCTATCTCCGGCATCCCATCCATATGATCCCTCAAGCCTGCCAGGAACAATTTCTGAAAGCAGAGCCAGGAGTAACCACTGAGCACTGTCAGATGACCCAAAAACAAAAACAAAAAAACAGGGGTGGAGGGGGAAGTCAGGATGAGTCAACAGGGAACCTCTAGGATACAGTCCAAGAGAGGTTCAACATCAGGATTCCAGACTAAGATAGCATACATTGGTTAGAGAACAGGGGAACAAGATCAGCTTCGTACACTGAAGGTGGGTGACAGGACTAGTAATGTATACCGGTTTAAGAGGAAGCCTGGACATGAGCAGGAACCAGACCCATCTACCTAAACTGTGCAATTATTTAAACTTATTTTTATTGGTAGGGGGAGTGGGTTTTGGGGCTACATCCAGCAGGTGCTCAAGGATTACTCCTAGCTCTGTGCTCAGAAATCGCTCCTGGCAGGCTTGGAGGACCATAGAGGACCATATGGGATACTGGGGATTGAACCCAGGTTCATCCCAAGTTGGCTACGTACAAGACAAATATCTACCGGTGTGCTATCGTTCTGCCCAGCAATTAACTAAACTTCTTAACCTTCCAAGTTTTGCATGCAAATCTTTCATAGAATTCTCAAGAATCCACAAGTGCAGGAAAAAAAAAAAAATCCAGTCACGGTAACACTGATGCATCCAGATCTCAGGATACCTGATCTGTAGCATAGAAGCTCCAAACCAGTGTTCAGATAAACCCAGCGATAATGTCAGTGGACAGAGTTATGGCTGACATCTGCACAGTCCTTTCACCCCTATCTCCCAAACCACTGAGCCTCCCTGAGTGCCAGGAGAGACCTGTGACAAGAAGGGGACATCCACATGGACAAGAACATCCCCACACCAGCCCACATGTTCCCCACCTTGGGGGAAGAAGGAAGTGGCTCATCACCTAGAGACACATCCCCTTCCCACTCCCACGGAGGATTCCATGACGTGCAATTTCCTGTTCAACTGCAGAAATAGAAGCCTCCCTGTCCCCACTCCCCCTGCGCCCTCACCCTGCTGGGCAGGAGAGCGCGAGCAAGCCAGATGGCCACCAGGGGGCACCAGAGACCACAGCCGCTCACCCCTGATGATTTACCCTCAGAGACATGGGGGGCCATGGAAGAGGGTACATTGTGAGACTTGGATGGGGTCTCTTGTGGGAAGAGAGGATGGGCCACTGCAGAAACTAAAGGAGAGGAGCCAGAGAAATAGCAGATAGGTAAGGCATTTGCCTTGCATGCAGAAAATTGGTGGTTCTTGGTTCGAATCTTGGCATCCCATATGGTCCCCCAACCCTGCCAGGAGCGATTTCTGAGCATAGAGTCAGGAGTAACCCCTGAGCGCTGCCGGGTGTGACCCAAACAAACAAAAAGAAAAAGAAACTGAAGGAGAAGTGAAATCAAGACTCAGGCCCCTTACATAGAAATTAAGGTATTTATTCGGCCCTCAAGTGCTGGCCTTGTCCCTTAACCCACATTCAGAGATAGCTCTTTGATTTCTCTATTTCTCTTTGTCTCTTTTTGTTTGTTTATTTTTTGCTGTTGTTTTGGTTTCGGGGAGAGTATAACTGGCATTGCTCAGGGATCACTCCTGGAAGGACCCAAGAATCATATGGGTTACCAGGGATTAAACCCAGCTCAGCCGCTTGCAAGACAAGCTCCCTTGCCCACCTTCTATCCTCTCTCTGGCTCCCTGAGTATCCATGTGTTCCTGACAGAGAGCTGGTAAAGATTAAACAGCCAGGGACCGGAGAGATAGCACAGCAGTAGGGTATTTGCTTTGCATGAGGCTGACCTAGGATGTACCTGGGTTTGATTGATTTTCAGCATCGCATATGGTCACCAGAGCCTGCCTGCCAGGAGTGATTTCTGAGCACAGAGTCAGGAGTGACCCCTGAGTGCTGCTGGGTGTGGCCCAAAAACCAAAAAAATTTAAAAAGTTAGCAGCCAATTCATGGGCTCTCAGATCATGGTCTTTCAGTCCTCCTGTTTCCCAAACTTGCTTCCCACACTGAAACACACACACACATATGCACGCATGCACACAAACACACACAAACACTCACCCACTCACGCACATATACACACACTTACGGAGACTTGCAAGGTCTTTAAAGTTGTTTCCTACAAATGAATAACTTGTAACCCTGCAGCCACCGCCTGACACAGCTCTAACTTATGGGTGTAGCTTTGGCTCTTTCTCTGGGAGCAATAAAGCAATTCTTAGCAGCCCCCATAAAACAGATGCTCTCCCTCTGACCCACAATAGCTTTGCTGGGAATTGAGTCCATGGAAATCATTCAAACAGAAGCCAAGTGTTACAGGGTCACACAACTGCCTGCCCTGCAGTCTTTCTTTAAAGGTCAGAATCCATGAAGGAAGGAACCAGGGAAAAGGTTAGGAAAAGTAAGACAATGACTATGTGCCATCAGGCCTGGAAACCACAGCTGCACCCGGAGAGGGACGAAACCCGCACGTCCAAGGCCATCAGAGAGTAAAATCTCTGTTCACATTCCATAGACTCAACCACTCTCTTTCAGAATTGCTGAATTTAACAGCCTTCGACGAAAGAAATCTTGGCTTTGGGGAGCCAGAAAGATAGTACAGCAGGTAAAATCATTTCACCAGGAGTGATCTCTGAGCACAGAACCAGAAGTAAGCCCTGACTGGCTGCCACAGATGTCTCAAAAACAAACAAACAAAAAAGAATGAAGTCTTGGCTTTTGAGTTTAACCTAGACCCAAGTTTTAATGATACACAGTATTGTTTCCCAAAGTGGATGAGGGACCACCGGAACCAGGCCTTGCCCCCCCAAAAAAAAATTAGCCCTGGGTTCCATTGGGAGGAGTCCTTTCTTTTTATTTACTTAAAGAAGGTATACTGGGGAAGGGTGATTGATGATTTTGTTTGTTTTTCTGAAAAGGCAGCAGTAGACCAAATAAAATTTGGGAATCTCTGATCTACAGGATTTTCTGAACGCCTTTATGATGTCTCACATTGTACAATTATGAAAGCTATAATTCTTCAGATTAAATTCTGTGAAGATAACTTGGCACACTTAAAGCAGCCCAATGATCAGTATTAAACAAAGGCAATTGTCATGCCTGATACACTGAAAGACGAGGACCATTTGTCCTTCTCTTCCCTCTGAGAAGACCCCTTAGTTTATTTAGGTTTGTAGATTTGACAGAGGGGTTTTCAGCGTCTTGCCCAAGAAGGGATTTATTGATCACTTTGCATTCTACCTTCTGAAAATTCTGAGTTCCTATTCTCTTTTACATAAAAATATTGCTATTTCCGATTATGTAGAGAAGATGGCTGCTTAGAGGGCGTAAGTGGGTTGTCTCTTCAACTGTCTTGAACCATCTTGAACCAATCTTCTCAGCCTCTCTCATGGACAGCCCTGGAGCAACTCTGGAACTAAGCCTTCAAGCTTTCCTGCCATCTGCCTTAGGAGTGATGAGCACTGCTCTATGACATCTCTTGATGTCATACAGACAAGTGTAGACAGAAGATTTCACATCCGTGCCCATCATGATTTTGTTGACTATATATGTTAGGACAGTGACGAATGTAGGGCTAAGCTCTTCCAAATCCTGCTTCGGAGGAGTTGTCTAAAATAGCTGCTGTATTGACAATATGACTACACTAATAGCACGTCAAATAACAGACCTTTGTATTGTGGTTGTTAAGGCAACATGTTTACAATAGAGTCAACATTTGTGTTCTCCATCTAAGGTTGCTATTCCTCTGCTGGAGAGATAGATATAGCTAATGCTATAATCCTCTTACCTTGCATATGTCCAATCCGGGTTCAAACCCTGACACCCAATGCGGTCTCCCAAGCTCCACCAAGAGTGATTCCTGAGCAAAAGTCAAGAGTTATTCCTGAGCATTGCCAGGTATGGCTTTAAAAACTTATTTTTAATTTAATAATAATCAAGTGATAGCTCCTTATCACCAAACTAAGTGACTGATACACTCTACTGTTGTCCTTAGGGCACATCAAGTCCTCCTCCTCATCCCTGCCCCCAGCCCCACTTAGTCACCTCAGTTTTGTAATCAAAAGTCAAGGGTTTATCACCATTTGATACTGTCCATTGCCATATCTGCTTCTCTCTACATCACAGATGAGTGATCATTCTGTGATTTGCCCTCCTTCTGCCGTATTTTGCTTAATACAATGCACTCCACTTCTATCAAAGTTGATGCAAACTCCCACATGTCATCTTTTCTTCTAGCTATACAACAGTCTGTGTGTGCATATAACACCACTTCTTCATCTATTCCTTTATCATAAGACATTCCTTTATCATAAAACATACATTGTGGGCCCGGAGAGATAGCATAGCGGTGTTTGCCTTGCAAGCAGCCGATCCAGGACCAAAGGTGTTTGGTTCGAATCCCGGTGTCCCATATGGTCCCCCGTGCCTGCCAGGAGCTATTTCTGAGCAGATAGCCAGGAGTAACCCCTGAGCATCGCCGGGTATGGCCCAAAAAAAAAAAAAAAAAAAAAACATACATTGTTTCTGTAGTTTGACTATTGTACTAAGTGCCACAGTACATAAAGAGGGTACATAGCTCTTTTGAATGATTAATGTTTTTGTATTCTTGAGGTAGATGCCAAGAAGTGGAATAGCTAGGTCATATGGAATAGGTCTAATGTTACTTTTCTGAGAACATATCAGTTAACATTAGCTGCTGCAAAGATTTCCAGAGTTTAGAGTCTTCACTGACTTTGATTCATTCACTCTTTCTGAAAGTTAAGAACCCAGGAGCTGCTAAACAGAACTTTCACTCTACCTCACCTCAGGGTATCTCTGTAGTTGCCATCCTGCGGCTGTGGTCATCTCAAGATAGGCCAGTGGTTGTTGGTAGAATTTAGTCCTCCAGGGCCATGGGACCAAAGGCCCTGGTTTTCTTGCTGCCCATAAGTGGGGAAGTATCCTCTGGTGCTAGGCCTGTGGAAAACCCAATATGGTGGCCAACTTCATTAGCACAAAGAAGAGAGATCAGGGGCCGGGTAGGTGGCGCTGGAGGTAAGGTGTCTGCCTTGCAAGCGCTAGCCAAGGAAGGACCGCGGTTCGATCCCCCGGCGTCCCATATGGTCCCCCCAAGCCAGGGGCGATCTCTGAGCACATAGCCAGGAGTAACCCCTGAGCATCAAACGGGTGTGGCCCAAAAACCAAAAAAAAAAAAAAAAAAAAAAAAAGAAGAGAGATCAGAGAGTGTGAATAAGGTGAAAGTCGCCTTCCTCCCTGACCTCATCTCCAGAGGGACACTCTCTCATTGGGCCATATTTTATTCATTAGAAACCAGTCACGGCTCCAGCCCACATGGTAAGCCAGGACCCCACACAAGGACCGCACGCAAGGCCATGCAGTCTGCCGACCACACACTTGAACACTTATCACCTCTTCTCAAGAACCCAAATAGTGCTTTCAGATGCTGTGTGTCTCCTGGGGAGCATGTCTAAATCTGTGTGTGAAAACTTCCACACCCGTTTCTCACAAGCCACACTGCTCCCTGTTTCTGCCTCCATGGGGCTAGAGGTCATGGCCTCCTACATCATATCCTTCCACCTCAGACTAAGCACAAAAGCCCTAGTAGGTCCCTAAGTGTAGCAACCCATGACTGCACCTAAGCAATTTGAGAGAGTGAGAGAAAGACAGAGATAAAGAGAGACAGAGACAAAGAGAGACAGAGAGAGGGATAAAGGCATAAAGGCAGAACGAGCAGCATCTTGCTGATTCTTTATCTCGGGCCCAGGCCCAGGCCAGGTGAGGAACCTCAGGGAACATATCTCTTTTTGAATTATTAATGTTTTTGTGTTCTTTGGGTAAGAACTAAGCCTCCAGCCCCCCTGCAGTCCTGCAGGCTCTGATCCAGTCTCTACCCTCAGACCCCATAACTACCAAGATTTTACCTTTTTATACTTAGGGCAGTTGTCAGTTACAGAAAGGCATATCCCAGCCTAGGGGGGCTTGTCCCAGTCCAATTGCTATTGGGGGGAGCATCATCACCCCTTAAAGATACACTTAATATATCAACACCTGAGTGAGTACATACCAGGGGTCAGAATTACGTGAGAAAAGGCGTCAGCTAAAAAAAAGAAAAGAAAAAAGAAAAGAAAAGGCATCAGCTAGATACTTCCCAAAGCAAACCAGGGCTCCGTCTTTGAAAATTGTTCACTTGGGTGTTAACCCATAGTCTCCCTCACTGCTTCCTCCTGAACTGGCCATGGACATCTGTACCTATACACATATGGCCTCATTTATCTGTCAGGGTGCAGCTTAGCTCCCACAGACCCTCCACACACACCTTCCTCCTGTCTTCTGTGCATTTCCTCTCCTTAACACTGACCCAAAAGCCTAAATTCTTGCCTCGAGAATCTCCTTGCAGAGGCTTCCACTGAGCGAGCCTCCATCTTCCATCCTAGCCCTACTCTGAGCTTCCTGATCCTAACCAGAAATGGCCTTTTCATTCAGCCCCAGGTGGTTTTAGTTTAGTAGACCAAGTTTGGGTCACCCTGACCACTGCCGTCACTGCCTCTCACCAACTTTCTTTTGCCTTCATACTCAGCACAAGCTCATTCCTTCCTCCCTGACTCCTACACAGCCAGGCAGAATTGTAGAAGGGAGGGAGAGGCAGGCTAGAGGGCCACACAGATTAAGGGTCAGTGTGGAGTGCAGAAGAACAAAGAAGGGCCAGGAGAGATAGCACAGCAGCGTTTGCCTTGCAAGCAGCCGATCCAGGACCAAAGGTGGTTGGTTCAAATCTCGGTGTCCCATATGGTCCCCTGTGCCTGCCAGGAGCTATTTTTGAGCAGACAGCCAGGAGTAACCCTGAGCACTGCGGGGTGTGCCCCCCCCCAAAAAAAAGAGAAGAACAAAGAAACCTGTTGCTCCTGATGGGGAGCTAGAGAGGGGCTCAGCTCAATTCTGGAGGTGTGGCGGGGAGGACTGAGATCCAGTGAGCAAAGGCAGGACTGATGACAGCACAGGCAGGAAGAAGCTAAGAGCTGCTGATCTCCTGCAGTGCAGAGTGCCATTCACCCCCCCCCCCCGCCCCGTGTGGGAAGTCTGAGATTTAGGGTTGCCAGGTTTAGCAAATAAAAATGCAGATGCCCTGTTCTAACTGAATTTCAGATAGCAACAACTAATTTGAGGGGCCTGGCTCATTCTCCAAAATGACAATCTGTTAGGACTTGATATCTGTTATCTGACCCTCCTTCTCCCTGTGTGACTTAAGACCATGATTACTGAGGGGTGGGATCCTGGGGAGAAATCCTGCTAGGACTCCCCTTTCTGAACAGGCCTATTCCTCAGCCAATGGCAGTGATTTTCCCTAATCCAACAATTTACCACGGGGAAGCCATGGAGACATCCTGTGAGTATTCTAAGTTCATAGAGCTGTGGTAACAAATACCACAGCCTGGGCTGGGGAGGGAGCATAGCAGATAAGGTGTTTGCCTTGCACACAATTGATGTGGGTTTAATTCTAAACTCTGACCCAGGCACCACTCACAGTTCTCAACACTACCAGGAGTAGTCCTTGAGTGCTGAGCCAGGAGTAAGCCTTAGGCACAGCCAGGGATGACCACAGAAAAAAACAAACATACCAAAAACAATTACAACTGTCTGGATAGTTTGGGGCTAAAGAGATAGTACAGGGGTTAAGCTGTTTACCTTGAGGTCAAATCAAGTTTACCTTGTGGTTAACCCAGGTTTAATCCCTATATCTTGTCCCCCAAGCACCACCAAGAATAACACAGCATGACCAGGTGGATCCCTGAAACAAAAAAATAAAAATAAAGAAAAGGGGGACGGGCGGTGGCGCTGGAGGTAAGGTGCCTGCCTTGCCTGCGCTAGCCTAGGACGGACCGTGGTTCGATCCCCCGGCGTCCCATATGGTCCCCTAAGAAGCCAGGAGCAACTTCTGAGCGCATAGCCAGGAGTAACCCCTGAGCGTCACAGGGTGTGGCCCAAAAAAAAAAAAATAAAGAAAAGGAAACAGATTATTTTATTCTAGAAGCTAAAGATGCAATCAAAACACCTGGCCATTCTGCCTCTGAGACCATACTGAATCTTCAGTGGCTCTGCCTTGCTTCTGGTGATGCTTATTGGCTTGTGGGGTCCTCCAAACCATCTCTGCCCCTTTAGCAGGCCACGTTCTTTTTGTGTCTCTGTATCCTGTCTTCCCATGGACTAAGTGCTCACCCTGACTAATCTGATCTTATCTAAACTTGATGGCAGCTTCAGAGATTCTATTTCCAAATAAGGTGACATATGCAGATCCAGGAACTTCAATATACATATATTTAAAGAGAGGGAAGAAAGGGCACAATTCATCTAATAACAAAAAGAATTGATAAGTGAGAAATCAAGCCATGCAGGATGCCCATTGTTAATTCTTTTTATTCTTTTATTTGTGTGTTTTTGTTGTTTGTATTTATGTGTGTTGTTGTTGTTGCTGCTGCTGCTTGTTTGTTGGGTTTTGGACCACATCCTGATGTGCTCAGGGCTTACTCCTGGCTCTTTGCTCAGGGGTCATTCCTAGGGGACATTCCTAGGACCATATGGGAGTCCAAAGATCGAACATGGCCAGTCATATGCAAGGCAAGTACCCTATGGCTGTATTATCTGGTTGGTTGGCTGGTTGGTTGGTTGGTTGGTTGGTTGGTTGGTTGGTTGGTTGGTTGGTTGGTTGGTTGGCCTTTAGGCTACACTAATAATGATCCGGGCTTACTCCTGGCTCTTTGCTCAGAAATCACCTCTGAGAGTGTATGTGGACTGTGATGCTGGTCCTTACCTTTTGTACTGTCTCTCTGGGTTCATTTTTATATATTTTTGAATTAAAATTTTAAAAGCTGAAGGCCGGAGAAATAGCATGGAGGTAAGGTGTTTGCCTTTCATGTAGAAGGTCATTGGTTCAAATCCAGGCATCCCATATGGTTCCCCATTCCTGCCAGGAGCGATTTCTGAGCGTAGAGCCAGGAGGAACCCCTGAGCACTGTCGGGTGTGACCCAATAAACCAAAAAAATAACAAAATTAAAATAAAAATAAAAAATTTTAAAAAGCTGGGAAGCCAGAAAGATTGTACAGGAATTAAAATGCATTCCCTGGAGGGAGCAGTAGCAATAATAAAGAGGGTAGGGCATTTGCCTCACACATGGCCAACCTGAGTTCAAATCCTGGCATCCTATGGTCCCCTGAGCACCATTCGCAGTAATTTCTGAGTGCAGAGCCAGGAAAAAGTCACAAGCACTGCCAGGTATGGCCAAAAGCCAACAATAAAAAATGTTTTGCCTTATATGCAACTGACTCATATAATGCCACTTAAGTCCACTGTGCACTGAGCCAGTGGAATCAGCTCTAAATACCAGGAAGTGTGGCCCAAAAATCTTTTAAAAAATTATGGGGCTTGGGGCTGGAGAGATAGCATTGAGGTAAGGTATTTGCCTTGCATGCAGAAGGATGGTGGTTGGAATCCTGGCATCTCATATGGTCCCCTGAACCTGCCAGGAGCGATTTCTGAGCATAGAGCCAGGAGTCACCCCTGAACACTGCCAGTATGACCCAAAAACAAAACAAAAAAAAAATTATTGGTCCAAAGAATTAGTACAGGAGAGCAGGCACTTTGCCTTTTTGTTGTTATTGGATTTTTTGTTTTGTTTTGCTTTTAAGCCACACCAAGCAGTATTCAAGAGTAACCCCTGATTCTGCACTCAAGAATCATTTCTGGTGGGCTTGGGGAACCATATGGATGCTGGAGATCAAACTCAAGAGTAGCTCCTGAGCATCATCAGATATGGCAAAAAAAAAAAAATTTTTTTTAATTAAAAGGAAAAAAACGGAAGGTAAATGGAAAAAACATGTAATACAATTCTCTTCTGATCTTAAAAGAGAACTCTTTGGGCCTGAACTGTATGTAGTACAGCATGTAGGGTACTTTTCTTGCACACTGAAGACCTGAGTTTGACTCCTGCACCCCATTTGTCCACAATCCTCAGACCCTGCCAGGAATGATCGCTGAGCACAAAACCAGAGAGTAAGCCCTGAGCATCTCCAGATGTGACCCCACAACAAAACAAAGAACTCTGTGTGCAGAGATGAAATGAAGAAGGTGCCATCCCTACCCTCGGGGATCCTGCTGGCAGGAGTTTGTCCACCGCTGTCCCTATTTCTAAGGAAGCACATAGGGTGAAGGGAAAGATGAGAGCTTTTTTGAATCTATTTATTTTTTCATTTATTGCTTGAGCTGTGAGAATGAGCATGGTATTCATTTGTCAGATGTCTCGCCTCTTTTTCATCTGAAGGCCAGGCCTCTGGGAGCTTTTTTGTTATGTCTTCCTGCGCCCAGTAGTCCTGCCGGGGCCGCCTAACTCTCGCCACCACTGTGGGTGGCGGAGGGACCCACCACCAGGCCTGCCCTGAGGGTGGCCGGCTGAGAACCAGCAGGAATGCAGCACATAATCCAATCTCTCCTTTATTAAATTTTTACTGATGAAAGATAGTGAAATACGGATCACAACAGATTTGTGTGTTTATTTAATGTCTGTCTCTCCAACTGGGTTTCTGAACACCAAGGAGGTGGGGGGCCATATTTGCTTTCTAAACTGTTGAAGCCAATCACTCACAGACACACAGACTACACACAAACTACACACAGACCACACACACACACAGACACACACACACACAGACACACACACACACTCAACTCAACCCAGACCAGGTGCTCCAATGTGCAGAGTGAGTGAGAGAATATCAAGGCTTAGAATGACCTCCAAGGTTCACTTCACTGTTCTAACCCATACTGAGTTTTTTGGGTGTGTTGTTTTGTTTTATTTTGTGTTGTGTTGTTTGGGGGCCACACCCAGGGATACTTAGGACTTACTCCTGACTCTACACTCAGGGATCACTTCTGGTAGGGCTCAGGAGATCATACAGCATGCTAGGGGTTGAACAAAGGTCAAGCACCCTACTCACTGATCTATGGCTCAGGCCCCCTAACCCATGCTGTTTTACAACTGAAGCCCCAAAAAGTAAAATCATAGAATAAATTAATAGTAGTCAAAACTAGAAGACCCTGGGGCCATAGCAGTGGCGCAAGCAGTAAGGTGTCCGTCTTGCACCGCTAGCCTAGGATGGACCCGGTTCAATCCCCCAGGATCCCATATGGTCCCCCAAGCCAGGAGCAATTTCTGAGCGCATAGCCAGGAGTAACCCCTGAGCATAAACAGGTGTGGCCCAAAAACAAATACCGAAAAAAACCTAGAAGACCCTTATCTTTCTCAATTCAAGCACTTACCTTGAAAAATATTATGTATTTTATAACTAAATCAAAAACATTACAACTTAGTAGAGATATTTACTACTTAATAATTTGCCTGTTTAGGGACTATACTTGGCAGTGCTCAAGGCTTGCTTGTTCCTGCCTCTGCACTAAGGGATCACTCCTGGCTGGCTCAGAAAACCATGCTGAAAATCAAACCCATGTCAGCTGCATGCAAGGAAAAAAACACTATTCTTTTTTTTTTTTTTTTTTTTTTTTGGTTTTTTGGGCCACACCCTGTGACGCTCAGGGGTTACTCCTGGCTATGCGCTCAGAAGTTGCTCCTGGCTTCTTGGGGGACCATATGGGACGCCGGGGGATCGAACCGCGGTCCGTCCTAGGCTAGCGCAGGCAAGGCAGGCACCTTACCTCCAGCGCCACCGCCCGGCCCCTCTTTTTTTTTTTTTTATCTTTATTTAAACACCGTGATTACAAACATGATTATAGTTGTATGATTACAGTCATGTAAAGAGCACCCCCCTTCACCGGTGCAACATTCCCACCACCAATTTCCCAGATCTCCCGCCTCCCCACCCCCCTACACCTGTACTCGAGACAGGCTTTCCACTTCCCTCATTCATTCACATTGTTATGATAGTTTTTCAGTGTAGTCATCTCTGCAACTGCACTCATCACTCTATGTGATGAGCTGCATGTCCTGAGCTGCACCTACCAGCCCTCATCTCTCTTGTCTCTGAGATACTGTTAAAAATGTCCTTCATTTTTCTTAAAGCCCATAGATGAGTGAAACCATTCTGCGTCTTTCTCTCTCCCTCTGACTTACTTCACTCAGCATAATAGATTCCATGTACATCCATGTATAGGAAAATTTCATGACTTCATCTCTCCTGATGGCTGCATAGTATTCCATTGTGTATATGTACCACAGTTTCTTCAGCCACTCATCTGTTGAAGGGCATCTTGGTTGTTTCCAGAGTCTGGCTATTGTAAATAGCACTGCAATGAATATAGGAGTAAGGAATGGATTTTTGTATTGTAAAATACAAATACAGCTTGAAAATACAATGCAGCTTGAAGATGGCCGCACTCTTTCTGATTACAACATTCAGAAAGAGTCCACCCTGCACCTGGTCCTGCGTCTGAGGGGTGGCTATTAATTTTCATTTCTAAGCATAAGCATTTCTAGTGCCCATAATGGCTTTACTCTGCATTCTAGCCATATGTTCTGATTTAAGTTTAGAAATCTCCAATTTCAGTAATAGCTAACCTGTTAAAATGTCAATAAAGGTTTTGTTGCATGATAAAAAAAAAACTATTCTTGTGCTATCTCTCCAGCCTAATTATCATATATATACATAATTATCATATATATATGATATATATATCATATATATATGATATATATATGATAATTATATACATAATTATCATATATATATACATATATATAATCATATATATATATATATACATTGGTTTTTTGGGTCTCGTTCAGGGGGTTACTCTCCTGGCTCCACGCATCAGAAAATCGCTCCTGGCAGGCTCGGGGGACCATATGGGATGCCGGGATTCAAACCGATGACCTTCTGCATGAAAGGCAAACACCTTACCTTCATGCTATCTCTCTGGCCCCAATTATCATATTTTAATCAGTTTTCATTTAACCATAGCTTGTTTTACTGGGGCTAAATATTCTAGTAGTTAGGTAATGGATTTAGTGGGGTACTGGTTAATCACATTCCCCATTTCTCCAAGTTCTCACCCAATTGAAAAATAGTCACAGGGGACAAGTATGGATTAAAATGTAAGATTTAGGGACTGGAGCGGTAGCGCAGTGGAAAGGGTGTTTGCCTTGCACGGCGGTTGATGCCAGACAGACCTTGGTTTGTCCAGCATTCCATACGGTCCCCCAAGCCAGGAGCGATTTCTGAGTGCATAGCCAGGATAAACTCTGAGCATCACCGGGTGTGGCCCAAAAAATAATAAATGAAATAAAATGTGAGTTTTGTTTAAAGAATATGGTTAAATCCCCTGGTTGAATCTCCAACACCACCTATGGACCCCTAAGCACCACTGGGGGGTAATCCCCAAGCACAGAACTGGGTGAATAGACCCACGCCCTTCAAGGTTGAAGCCACAAAACAAACCAAAAGAAATGAACATTGCTGCTGGTGCAGATAATTGAAGATATGACTTAAAACCCAAGATTCTACAAGTTTCCTTTCCCATCTTGAATTTGTTCATCTACTCACAGCAGAATAAAGTGGAACCTGCCTTCCATTCAGCACCCTAAGGAAGCAGGAGTAGAAAACATATTTTTGCTTGCTTTAGGTCAGCCCCAGAGAGAGTCAGAGCAGCCAAACAAGTACTCCAGACACCTTTCCCAAGCCCTTCCAGCCCTTTATGAAGAATCAGGAAAGGAGGGTGGCATGAAAACAGAAAGGTTTTCTTTCCAAGACTTTCAGAGAACCTGTGGAATTTAGTAGGAAAGGAGGGTGTTGGACCACACTCAGCAGTGTTCAGGCATTATTCCTGGCTCTGTGCTCAGAAGTGACACCTGCATGTGCTTAAGGCACCATAGTTGACGCCGGGAATTTGAACCAGAGTTGTAGAAGCCAAAGCCACATGCAAGGGCCAGGTTGATAGCCCAGCAGGACGGCATTTGCCTTGCAAGCTGCTGACTCGGGACAGACCCAGGTTCAGTCTCCCAGAATCACAGTATGGTCCCCTGAACCTGACAGGAGTGATTCCTTGATTGCAGAGCCAGGAAGTAACCCCTGAATGCGTGCCGGATGTGGCCGCAAAAACAAAACAAAAACAAAATTAAAAAGCCAACATGCAAGGCAAGTGCCTTCCCTCCTGGTACTATTTTCTCTGGAATTCTTATTTTAATGGCAAAACAGCAGAGTGGGAAAAAGAAGGAAACGATCCTCCTGAAGGACAGCATTCTTTCATTTATTTAGTGCCTGTACACAGACTACTTAAATCCTCTCTGGTTTCAGGAAGCAGCTCTGAGGGCAAAAGCTGTCTCCATGGGAGGCACATCTGATGCCAAACCATGAGATAAACAAATCACTAGGAATCAAACCATTAGCAACGTCAGCTAACCAAGGCACCTGTTTTTCTATGGAGCAGGAAATTCAGAGGAGGGCCCGGGCTCCCCATTTTCCCAGATGCCAGCTATCTTTATTAGGTGGCCTTTTATCCTCATGTTCACAATATTGCGTCACTACTTCTAGCCATCTCCATTGCAAGCAGGAGGAAAGAAGAAGAGCGAGGGGACAGTGAAGTTCTGTCCTTTTTTAATCAGGAAAATAATTGCTGTTTTGGAAGCTCCAGCAGTGTCACATGGTTCATCTCATTTAGCCACAAACGTGTCACTCACCTTGTCTTCCTACAGGGAGCCTATGAAATTTAATTTTTAACAATGAACTATTAGATTCTTTCAAATTAAGGATGAAAAAGAATAAATATATGAGGCCAGGGAGATGGCTGGAGTCTCAAGACCCTTCCTCCACACCAATCAATCCATAACACCAGCAGGAGCAACCTGTGAGCAATAGGCCATGCAGAGTGTAGGCTAAAATTCAAGAGAGAAAAATGAAAGAATAAATATTGTCTCACAGAATGACCTGTTACAAAGATCAAATAAGAAGGGTAAACAGTGGCCAGAGTGATGGCACAGTGGTAGGGCGTTTGCCTTGCATGCGGCTGACACAGGACAGGTCCAGGTTCGATCCCCAGCAACCCATATGGTCCCATGAGCCTGCCAGGAGGGATTTCTGAGCACAGAAACAGGAGTAACCCCTGAGCATTGCTGAGTATGGCCCAAAAACTAAAAAAAGAAAAAAAGTGAACCAAAACAAAAAACATTGGACAAAATTGCTTTTCAGGGGCCAGAGAGATAGCATGGAGGCAAGGTGTTTGCCTTCATGCAGAAGGTCATCGGTTAGAATCCTGAGTCCCATATGGTCCCCTGTGCCTGCCAGGAGCAATTTCTCAGTATGGAGGCAAGATGTAACCCCCAAGCACACTCTGCATGGCCTATTGCTCATGGTCGCTCCTGCTGGTGTTATGGATTCCTTGGTCATGGTGCTCCCTCTGCCATGTGCTTTAGAAGCAAGGTGCTCACACACTGGCTTTGGTACACTCAGAGATTTTATGCTGTTACCCCCAATAGCAGAGCCTCATGGGGCCTCGCTCAGTGCATGCTGGTGGCACCAGAGATCGAACCTGCTGCTTCCACACTTACAAGGCAGGAGCTTTTTTGCCATGAGATCCCTCCCTCCAATGTGAAGATATTGCTCCATTGCTGTCTGCATCCAGCAGTACTTGTAAGGAATCTGGTGTGGCGGCTGAAGCTATAATACAGCGGATACCAAAAAAAAGAAATCTGATCTCTTTCTGACTTCCCTTCCTATGTAGGTCACTTTTTCCACTTTGGAAACTTGTCAGGTTCTTCTACGCCTGGGTCTTTGAAATCTAAAAGTCTTTGTTGTTTAAGCTAAAGTCTTGGTGAGCTCTGTAAGTCTAAAAAATTTAGTTTTCTTAATCTGGGAAATTGTGTTCATGTTTTTTGTTGTTGTTGTTGTTGTTTGGGGGGCCATACCTGGGCTGTGATCAGAACTTACTCCTGGCTGTGTGCTCAGGAGTCACTACTGGCAGGCTCAGAAACCATATGGGGTGCCAGGGATCAAACCTGGTTCAGCAGCGTACAAGATAAACATCCTACCTGCTGTAATATCACTCTGGGCCCTATATTCAATTCTTCACTTGAAAATTCCCTATTTTGGGCCCAGAGAGATAGCACAGCGGTGTTTGCCTTGCAAGCGGCCGATCCAGGACCAAAGGTGGTTGGTTCGAATCCCGGTGTCCCATATGGTCCCCTGTGCCTGCCAGGAGCTATTTCTGAGCAGACAGCCAGGAGTAACCCCTGAGCATCGCCGGGTGTGGCCCAAAAACCAAAAAAAAAAGAAAAAGAAAGAAAATTCCCTATTTTTCTCTTCTCTGAAAATAACTATTAATCAAACATGAATGTCCTCATTGTTCATTTTTTATGTCTTATCTATCTCTAATAAAATTCTAATTTTGCTTCTTTCCTCTTGTTTTCTTTTCTGAAAGGTTAACTTGACCTTAACTTTCAACATGTCCACTAAATGTTATTTATGTTTTTTATGACCAGGGAGTTTTCTGTTTCCTGGTGTCTTTGTTTTCATGACTGTCTGTTTTCTAGACACAGCATCTTTTTGAGTTATCTTTCAAAGTTCTCTCCTACCGAGGGAGGGTTGTGTCTGCCCCCTAGAACTGACTTTCCGAATATGTGTCTTCGTCTCTCTACTGCATGTTCTACGGCTTGTGATAGCTTTTGGCTCATGGTTTTCCATTCAGATTGCAGAAGGAAGTTGTAGAAAGCTTCCTGAAAGGCTTATGTACACAGATAAGAGAAGAATGGTAGACTTTGTGGCCCAGTGCACTGATCTTTCTACCTAGAGACCTTTAAATGTCAACCTGTCTCCTGCTTTGTTCTCAGATACCACCCTAAAACTCAGGTCTCCTAATCTTCCTGAAATCCTTTCAATCCATTAAGAAGACCTTTCTGGGACAGAGGAAGGAGATCATTTGAGCGGGAAAGATGCTTGCCTTGCATGTAGCATACCTGGATTCAATCTCCAGCACAGCTATGGTTCCCTAAGCCCCAATTAGAGTGATCTCATTAAATCGATTAGAGTAGAGAGCCAGGAATAAGCCCTGAACACCACTGCCCCCCAAACATAGAAGACCCTTCACTTTAGGGAAGAGGATCAATATGGGAGGGAGGTAAAAATCAACTGCTGGCTGTATCCACCATGGACAAGGGATTTGAGAGATTCATCATCTTATTCATGGACTTTCCACTAAACCTTGTTCTCAACATCGTCTTCCCATCTCCAGTATCTCCGGGACCCCAAACTTTTTTAGGCCCTAGCAGACAGATCACTCCCAGGGTTCATTTCTTTTGCCCTGCCTTCTCTCACTGACCTTCAATCATATCATGGGGCATTCTTGTCTTCAGAGAACCTCCCATAGATCCCTTCTTCAAAAAAAAAAAAGTCTATATTTGTGCTTGTTTATTTGATCTCCAACTACTTGGGGATCACTCCTGAGGGTTCTCAGAAAGGACCATTTGTGGTACTGGGGATTAAACCCTGGTGGGCTGCGTGGTGCAAGGTAAGCTCCATTGCACCATACCATTATTCCGGACTGAAATCTGTCTTTTATGTCCAAATTGTCTGCAGAGGGAGAGGAGACAAGTCGCTATATTTTGATTCAGCCATCTTGGACAGGAAGTGCCCTCTGACCCCACCTTACAAGAGGGGACCTGGGGACAGATTCTTCTCTACAGCTCTTCTGAGAGACCTATGCAGACTTTGTCATCTTTTTAACCAATGACACATTTATAGGAAATTCAAAAATAGTCAGAGAGACCGAAGGAAAACATTTTTATTACATAACACATCGCAGCATGCTGATCTTTTAAAATGCATTTTAAATATGAAACTAAAATCAGACATGTCCCGAAAACACCTCCTCATAATCCCAAGTGTCTCATAGAATTTGCTTCAGGAAACCACTGGCCTAGTAAAAAAAAAAAAAAAAAAAAAAAAAAAGGGCATGGAATTTGGAGTCAAACAAACCTGATTCAGATTTGGCTCAAGCCTCTGCTGCCTCCCCAGATGAATATGTCACTTCAATACCTATGTCCTTAGATTGCTACAAGGATGACAGACTGTAGTATAATGCAGACAACCTCCTAGCACTGAGCCTGGTGGTTACTAGGTGCTCAGTAAATGCTGATAATGATGCCATCTGCCTCATCACACCAACATACTCATCAGCTCCCCCTCACTTGTTTTTTTTTTTGTTTGTTTGTTTTGTTGTTTTTTTTTTTAGGTTTTTGGGTCACACCCGGCGGTGCTCAGGGGTTACTCCTGGCTGTCTGCTCAGAAATAACTCCTGGCAGGCACGGGGGACCATATGGGACACCGGGATTCGAACCAACCACCTTAGGTCCTGGATCGGCTGCTTGCAAGGCAAACACCGCTGTGCTATCTCTTCGGGCCCCCCTCACTTGTTTTTGTTTGTTTGTTTGTTTGTTTGTTTAGTTTTGGGGCCACACTAGGCAACGCTCGGGCTTACTATGGCTCTGCATTCTGGTGGAGCTCAGAGGACTATATGAGGTGCAGGGAATTGAACCCAAGTTAGTCACATGTTAGGCAAGTGCCCTGCCCACTATATGATAGCTTCAGGCCCACCCTCAGTTCAAACTATTTCCTCCATTATCTCCCCGCCCCCCATGAGTTTTTGCTCAGTCTGCAAGGGTCAGAGCAGACATTCCATGATGACACAGTCATCTTGGGCCTCCAGAAGATTCCTTTTGTCTTCTGTGTCCTCCTGTACCTGTCCCCATCTCTCCTAGAACTTCGGTCTCTGCAGCTGAGATCCACACACAGGGACGGACCCTCACTGCAGAGTATTCTCAAAAGTGACACTCTGGCCTCATTCTCCAGGCGCCCCCAAAACTGGAATCAGGCTGTGGCTCCTAGTGCGTCCTCCATAAACAGCGGGGACTAATTGCACAGCCACCAAAAACGCTGGAATACCAATAGCCTTAGCCAACAGCTGGCTGAGATACAAAGCCAGGCGAGGACCCAGACAGACGGATCTCAACTTGTCCGCCCAACAAACACCTTGTTCCTATCCTGCAGGCATTTCTGAGCTGCTGTCATCATGACCTCCACCCCCAACCCTGCCTTGCTGCCAAACGGGTAAACACGCTCGACTTGACAGAACCTCGGTCTGGCTGGGCCGGGGCCCCACCCCATGAGACAGAGTCAGGAGGGCCAGACCCAGCTCGTCTGTGTTTATGGGAACCCGCTGGGTGGGGAGAGGGTTTTTTGTCTCTCAAGAAGGACATGTTTAGCTCAGGGGCTGGGCTGAGGCAGGTTGTTTCCCCCCTGATTCTTCTCTTGACCTTTATGGGTGACAGGAAAAGATCAAAGAACTATCTGGGACCCCTCTCCATCTTCCCTCTCTTCCCCCAACCCACACACCCAAATGGATCAGATCACACATTAGAGCACATGGTTTAGAGCACTATTGGTTCACAAGGTCGGAACAATAGTACAACAAGCAGGAAGCTTGCTTGCCTTGTATACACACGGTTGACTCAGTTTGATCCCCAGCATCATATATGGTCCGCTGAGCCTCCCTAAGTTCAGAGCCAGGAGTAAGCCCTGGGCATCGCCAGGTGTGGCCCCAAAACAGAAAACAAAACAGAACCAAAAAAAAAAAAAATCACCATCAGTGCTGGGGACTAGTGAAATCTTGGGGTGGAAGAACATGACCATGCAAGAGTCACAGGTCTAAGAGAGACTAACAGGGCCCCTGTCCCCTAGCATCTCCTGGCTCGCTAAGATCACAGCAGCTCTGAGGACACCTTCAATCTATTGTGGGAGCAGATATGTGCCCACAAAATTGTGGAACCCACATATGTGCCCCAAACTTGAGAGGATTCAGCAGCCCTCCTTGGAGTTTGTGTGTCCCCACCATGTCCCCACCATGTGCTGAGCCTGTGACAAGAGCACCATTGACAAGGTCTTTACCTCAGTGGTACAGGCCCCAAAGATGGCATCAAAATATATATCAGGGAGCGGTGGCACAAGCAGTAGGGTGTTTGCCTTGCATGCACTAACCTAGGACGGACGGCAGTTCGATCCCCCCGGAGTTCCATATGGTCCCCCAAGCCAGGAGCAATTTCTGAGCACATAGCTAAGAGTAACCCATGAGCATCACCGGGTGTGGCCCAAAAGCAAAACAAAACAAAAAATATATAATATATATTAATTATATAAATATAAATATTTTAATTAAATAACATATTATATATATCAGGCTCAGGAGCTGCCGTGGTGCTTTGAGAAAGATCCAGAAGTGGGGACCGTACTTAACTGCTGGAACCACATCCCAAACCCTCATTTGCATTTCTTTTTTTGGGGGGGTTGGTTTGGTGGCCACTCAGGGGTTACTCCTGGCTTTGGGCTCAAAAATCACTTCTGGCAAGTACAGGGGGTATCATATCGGATGCCAGGATCAAACACAGGTTGGCCACATGCAGGGCAAACTCCCTACCCACTGTGCAATCTATCACTTGGCCCCTTCATTTGCGTTCCTTAGCCCTAAACTAAGGGACTCAGAGACATCAGTTAGGCTGCCTCCACCTGCCCCCAAGGAATCCTTCTTTTTTTTTTTTTTTTTTTTTTGGTTTTTGGATCACACCCCGCAACAATCAGGGATTATTGCTGGCTCTATGCTCAGAAATTGCTCCTGGCAGGCTCAGGGGACCATATGGGATGCTGGAATTCGAACCACCGACCTTCTGCATGCAAGGCAAATGCATTACCTCCATGCTATCTTTCCGGCCCCAGGAATCCTTCTTTTGCATCCTCCAATTCTGCATCACATCTACTGGAGTACAATAGGAGGCCAAGACCCAGTGCTCTTGTTGAGTGGGGAGAAGGGAAAGCAGGAGACTAGGACAGGCCCTCACAGGGATCCAATAGCCCCTCGCACAAATGTTTGTCTAGCTCAGTGCCTTGAGTTCCCTCCTCCAGACCAAAGCTTAGTGCTCCTTCTTGCCACAATGATGACAGAAGAATAAAGTTCTGTGCCTGTCCCCTGTTGACAGGAGAGGCCGTGCACCCCACGTGAAGAAGTTGGGTGACTCGAGCTTTGAGGGGAAGCTGTGGTGAGCATCCCTGGGGTGTGGCGAATTCCTCCTCCATTCCTCAGTTGGTGGATGTGTCTGTGCAGTGGACAAGGTGGTCACCAGGAGTTTCCCCAGGGCCACAGCCCACTTCCTCCACCCCCCAGTGTGGGAACATTCCAAGTAGAACCCCTCACTCCAGGAGGCTCGGCAGCCTGCTCTGTGAGGGAGCTCAGCACAGAGTGTGTCCAGGCATTCTCCTGAGAAGGCCCGAAGAGCAGACGTCACTCACAGCACCTTGTTTTAGGAGGTGGACATCCTGTGTTCAAACCGGGAGAGCTGAGAGGGTGTCCCCGCTCACCAATGATGTCCCAAGAAATTCCACTGCTGTCAGAGAAGGCCCAGAAAGACCACCCAGACATCTGTTTTAATTTTTTATTTGTTTGTTTGGCTTTGGTTGTTGGGCCAAGGCCTGCAGTGCTCAAGACAGTATCTCCTGTCTCCGTATTTAGGGATCACTCTTTTTTTTTTTTTTTTTTTTTGGTTTTTGGGCCACACCCAGTAACGCTCAGGGGTTACTCCTGGCTATGTGCTCAGAAGTTGCTCCTGGCTTGGGGGACCATATGGGACACCGGGGGATCGAACCGCGGTCCGTCCAAGGCTAGCGCAGGCAAGGCAGGTACCTTACCTTTAGCGCCACCGCCCGGGCCCAGGGATCACTCTTGGCAGTGCTCATGTGACCATATAGAGGAACCCGGGTTGACCTCTTGCAAGAAAAGTGCCCTACTCACTGTACAAACTCTCTCTCCCCCTTCTGCTAGTTTTATTGTTGATGTTTTTGACTTTGATCCACACATGTTAATGCCAAAAGGCTATGTGCAGCTCAGTGCTTGCTCCTGGTGGTGCTCTGGGAGGTGCCAAGGATAGAATCCAGGTTGTCTCCATGCCCAGAGTGGGCTCAACCCCATTAAGGATCTTTCTGGCTACCACCCACTCCTGACCCCACAATACTCTGGATCGGACCCCCACTGGACCCTAAACCTGACTCCCACTGGACCCTAGACCTAACCCTCAGTGACCCTAGACCCAACCTTCACTTGTCTCTGAAGTTCAAAGGCTTCCCAGGAAGAACAGACACATTCAGGTCCCATTTCACGTCCCCAGCCCACTCCATCTTGTCTCAGCTGGGACAATAACACTTTTTTTTTTTTTTATCTTTTCTGGGGTCACTGAGAAACTCTGGACTGGTCCCCCAGGGCCTTTCTGGGGGCCTGGTCCTCAATTGAAGGAGCACTAGGCATCTTCCCAAGGACCCCTTCCTACTAGGTATCCTGAAGGTGAAAGGGCACTACTGTTCTATACCTGTTGTCCTGGGGGCCAGACTATGGGGGTCCCCATAGGTGGCAGGATGCAAGGCCTGGCTCACATGGAGCCATAATCCACCAAGTCCCCAATAAGGCTCCAGGTCCTATTCTCTGCTCTGATGAGGAGGGTGAAAGGCAATTCGGAAGCTCTGGGCAGGGAATCTGGAAGCTGCTTTGCTTTGCCATCTATTTTGGGGTGTTAGACAACAACCATGGGTTTTCTAGAATCATGAAGTAGGGACCCAGGATGATTATAAGGCCAAGCAGGAAGGTACTCAGCCACAACCTAGCCCAGGGAGGGGAGAGTGCCTTCAGATCAGAGGGAGAAGAGGTTCTGTGAATGATATCCCGAGTTCTGGGCAGCCCCATGGCCCACCTTGGTCTTCAAGCCTCAGAATTCCAGTTGCCCCCTCCATAGTCCAGGCCCCAGGATAGCAGGTATAGGGCAGAAGTGCAGCCCTGTCAAATAAAAACATCCACAAGTGGCGAGCCACCCCAAGGCACCATGTTTCTAACCCCAGATGGACAAATCAGAAGTAGGGTAGCATTGGAGAAATAATACACCAAGCAGGTAGGATTAGAGTCAGTCTGCTTTTTCCCTCATGGCCTCTCTTCCATGTACTGCCTCTGCATCCACCCAAAGCCAGAACTCCCTCTTTATTCTCCAGAACCAAATCCACCAGGGTGGAGTAGGTCCTATAATCCAGGTTGGCTTTTACATATCAAAGAAAGAGGCTACCTGGGAAGAGGAAGTCAGGGGAACATCTTTGTTTAGGGTTTTAGCTAGGTTCACCTTACACAGCTACAGACCAGGGTCCCTGTGGTCTTCTCAGTGCTGGGGAAAGGAGCAGGAGTGGGGTACCAGGCCTCTGGGAGGGAATGTGTCCCAAGGCCTCATAGGAACACCCCATTCAATATCCCTTCCCTCAGGAGCTCCCCTTCCACCAGGGAAGACCAGATCTTACCTAGGTGAGTGCAGGGGTACAGGCTTGTTCTCCAAGTTACCTCAGGGTTCCTTCAGGACTGCGCCCCCCCCAGGAAGGGTGAGGCACAGGGTGGAGGCATGAGTAAGCACCTGCACAAAGGCCTCTTCTGAGGAAAATGACTCAGAAGCAGGAAGAGGCAGGCAGGGCATGGGCTGGACAGGACACCTGCTGTACCTAGCCAGGGGGTTCTGCTGTACGGGCAAGAGGTGTGGAGGTGGGGGACCCTCAGAAATTTCACTCTCCAACCCTGCCTTGACTCCATGCTGAGCACAGTGTCGAGAGAAGAACAAATTCTGGACCACACGCCTTCTGACCTCCAGGATACCTGGCACTTCCTGTCCGCCATTGCTTCCAGCTTGTCTTCCCAGACACTGCATGTTGCCTTTAGGCATAGCTTGCGCTGTTCCTTAAGGCACTTCGCACAGCTGTAAAGGGCCAGAGTGTGAAAAAACAATGATCTAGGGGGATCAGAAGCCAGGTCTTCTGCACAGAAGGCCATGCTCTACCTCAGAGCCAATCCCAGCCCTGGGCAACCACCTCCATCCCTCAAAGCTGCTCACAGTTTGAGCTGGCACCAACCTCAGAAAGCGTCTCCCTGCATCCAGACTTGACAATCCTCCCCCAAATCCAACTCCTCAGCCACTCTCTCAACAAAGGAGCTTTCAAACTCATAACAGGTCGCTCCTGCAAATTTCATTGCTTTCCTTTGCTTTGGGAATAAATGCAAAACCTCTAAGTTGGCCCCACGGAGCTGAATCCTGCCTATCTACTCAGTCCCATCATTCTTTCCTTTTAGTTGGGATCACTTTCAGTAATGTTCAGGGAGCTACAAGAGACATTTTGCTGTGCTTGGGGAGCCCAATATGGGCTAGAATCCAGGGCTTCACTTGCCAGGAGCCACAAGGAGCCCTAAGCCCCCCACTCTTTGTGTTCCAATGACACTGAGTTTTCTCTGACACTTCAAGTGGGTCTTCTCACTCCTGACCCCAGGACCTTTGTACATGCAACTTCTTTCACTTACCAGGTCTTTCTCCTCCACCTTCTTTGCTTGACTAGCTCATTTTACCTTTACAGACAAGCCATTTCTGACTCCCTTACCATCTGAGGCAGGTGTTCTGTTACCTATGCTCAGGACTCTGCCTTGACCTTCCCCATGGCATAATAGACCTGCCTATAACATAATAGACCTGACACCTGTTCCCTGGGCCCACTCCCTTCTGCCCCAGACTGCATCCATAGGATACAGTAGACTGATGACCTTCGACCTTTTTTACAGACTGGCGCCGGTTCATAGAACAGCAGTTGGAGACCACAGATGTAGATTGATCCTCACCCCCACCCAAGAACACTTTGGCCCCTCCATGCCATTCACCCTAGAAGGTTGAGGTTTGGAAAGTGCTTGGCCTAAAAGACACTGCCACCCATGCCAAAGGTGTGGGGAAGAGGAACTGGGGCAAACAGAAACACCCAGAAAGGGAAAGCCAGGCCTATCTGCCCAATAGCAGGAAGCAAGTAAGAAGCTGTTGGCTGAGGCAGCCAGTGCAGTGCCAAATGGAGGCTGCAGCCCCAAACCACAGGAAGTGGGCTGGTGTTTCAGCAACGGAAGAATCTGATCAAAGCACACTTTCCGATGGGTGGGGTAGGCAATTCATTCACTTATTAATGCCTAGGTGTACGATATCATATAGTTTATTCAACCGTAGCTGAGTGTCAGCTCTGAGCTGTGGCCTAGGGATACTGCAATAAGTAAATGCAGATCCCGCCCACCTCCCAGCACCTCCCAGCACCCTGTAGCACCCCCAGAGGTCCCAGATCTGTAGCTTAGCATCCCAACCAGTTTTCAGACTGTGAAGCTACAGTACCCTAAATAAGCAATAGCCACATCTTTGAAATCAGGAGACAGGACCCAGAGATGGCTTTTAGGCCTCTTGCAAGCATGTGGCCAATCCTGGCCCATCCTCATGCCAAGTATGATTCCATTGCTACCATAGAGTTAAATATCTAGGACACGATGGAAGTGTGTGTGACTTCTACCCTGAAGTGCTAGCCTCAGGCTGGCCCCTCAACCAGGTATGAGAGTGTTTCTCTCCCCATCATCACAACAGCATAAGAAAGGGAAGGGGGGGGGCAGGCAGAGAGATAGCACAGCGGTAGGGCATTTGCCTTGCAAGCGGCCCACCCAGGACCAACTGTGGTTCAAATCCCGGCATCCCATATGGTCCCCTGTGCCTGCCAGGAGCAACATCTGAGCACAGAGCCAGGAGTAACACCTGAGTGCCACCGGGTGTGGCCCAAAACAAAAAGGAAGGAAGGAAGGAAGGAAGGAAGGAAGGAAGGAAGGAAGGAAGGAAGGAAGGAAGGGAGGAAGGAAGGAAGAAAGGGAGGGAGGGAGGGAGGGAGAGAGAGAGAGGAAAGAAAGAAAGAAAGAAAGAAATAAGAAAGAAAGAAGAAGAAGAAAGAAAGAAAGAAAGAAAGAAATAAAGAAAGAAGATAGAGAAAGAAGAGAAAGAAGAAAGAAGGAAGGAAGGAAGGAGGAAGGAAGGAAGGAAGGAAGGAAGGAAGGAAGGAAGGAAGGAAGGAAGAAGGAAGGAAGGAAGGAAGGAAGGAAGGAAGGAAGGAAGGAAGGAAGGAAGGAAGGAAGAAAGAAAGAAGAAAGAAAGAAAGAAAGAGAAAGAAAGAAAGGAAAGAAAGAGAGAGAAAGAAAGGAAAGAAAGACAAAAGAAAAGAAAAAGAAAGAAGAAAGAAAAGAAGAAAGAAGAAGAAAGAAAGAAGAAGAAAGAAAAGAAAGAAAAGAAAGAAAGAAAGAAGAAAGAAGAAAGAAAGAAAGAAAGAGAAAGAAAGAAAGAAAGAAAGAAAGAAAGAAAAGAAAGAAAGAAAGAAAGAAAGAAAGAAAGAAAGAAAGAAAGAAAGAAAGAAAGAAAGAAAGAAAGAAAGAAGAAGAAATAACCGTCCCCTTGTTATTTAAATAAGTGCATGAGCTCAGGTAGAGCAGAGATCCACAGAGAACACACAAGATCTGCTCTGCAGAGGCTGCTCAGCGTTCACTTCCTGGAGACTTGAAGCTTGGTAGGAGTGAACAGTCCTGCAACTGAAAGCCAAGTGGTCATACAGAAGGAAGAAGCCAGAGACTGGAAGAAAGGGGAGCCAGGACACTGCAGGGAGGTCAGAGCAGGAGGAGCCTGCTGGAAAGAGGCCAGAGTGAGTCCTTCATTCCTGTCCTCCCCACCAGCTGGCTGAATGCCCCCACCCCCCTGTTCAGTCCTAGCTGTCCTGGTAAGGGTCAGAGTTAGATTAAAAATTTAGTCATCTGGGACCGCAGCAATGGCGCAAGCGGGAGGGCGTTTACCTTGCACGTGCTGACCTAGGACAGACCGTAGGTTCAATCCCCTGGCGTCCTATATGGTCCCCCAAGCCAGGAGTGATTTCTGGGCGCATAGCCAGGAGTAATCTCTGAGCATCACCGGGTGTGGCCCAAAAACAATACCAAAAAAAAATTTAGTCATCTGGGCATTAGGATGCAGGATGTGGCCAA
Organism: Suncus etruscus; assembly: GCF_024139225.1. Lineage (NCBI taxonomy): Eukaryota > Metazoa > Chordata > Mammalia > Eulipotyphla > Soricidae > Suncus > Suncus etruscus. The sequence continues at coordinate 187,809,258 of NC_064848.1, read as the reverse complement.
ATCGCTCCCTCTCGAATAAAACCTTCAGAAGCTCTGGGCTCTAAGACAAGCATGAGAGTGAGAGCTGGAGAGAGAGAATGGGTTAAGGTACTTGCTGTGTATCTACAGACCCTGTTGGAATCTCTGCCTCCACACTCTATCTCCCTTGAGCACCACCAGGGGGCACTCTTGAGCACAGAGCCAGGCCTAGCCCCTTAAAGCAGTATGTGTGACCCAACCCCACCCACCCCCAAGAAAAGAAGGTGGGTGAAGATTGGGGAGATGTCTTGGAGCATTTGCTCTACAAAGGGGAACTCTGGTTCCATCTTTAGTATTCAAAGCACTGCCAGGAGCGACCCCTGAGCACAGCCAGTGGGGGCCAAAAAGATAAAAGCAAACAAAGGACAGATAGAAATGTAGTACAACAGGTAGGGAGGGCACTCACCTGGCACATGGGTGACTCATGTGTTTGATGCCTGGAACCCTAAAGGGTCCCCTGAGACCTGCTAGGAGTGATCCCTGCACAGAACCAAGAATAAGCCCTGAACACCATTAGTTGTGACCAAAAAAAAAAGTTAAAGATGGATGGGTGGATGGATGGGTGGATGGATGATGGATGGATGGATGGATGGATGGATGGATGGATGGATGGATGGGTGGGTGGATGGGTGGGTGGGTGGGTGGGTGGGTGGATGGTGGGTGGGTGGGTGGGTGGATGGGTGGGTGGGTGGGTGGATGGGTGGATGGATGGATGGATGGATGGATGGATGGATGGATGGATGGATGGATGGATGGATGGATGGATGGATGAATGGATAGATGGATGGGTGGATGGATGGATGGGTGGATGGGTGAAATAGATGGACAGACAGACAGATAGGAATCTGAGTCTCTTCATCTCTTCTAGATCCTAGAAGTCCTGGCAAGAACTTGAATATAGACTCAGCAAAGGGGAGCAGCGTGCACCTCCTTCAGGGGGGAGCAGCTCCTTTGCTACTGTCCAATTCCCACTCATCCCCCTCTGATGCTGCCTCCCCAGTCTTCCTCATGGCCTGTCCTGCCTCTTCGAACCGCATGGCAGGGTTATGAGGTAGCAATGTCGAGAGGGCACAGACAGGGCACTGAGGTTTCTGCCCAAGCATCCTGCTCCACCTCCATTTACACCAGGCTGTGGTCCTTTAACTCACCTGCATTTGATTTAGGGTGAGGACCCCAAAATCTCTAACTCCAATCCCACCTTTCTTTCAGGCGTCCAAATCCTTCCAGCCACCAGAATCCCCACCTAGAACTTTTGAAGGGAGGGCACATGCACACTTTATTTATCAGTGCTGACCCAGACACCATGTGAATTATCAGCCCACCATCTGCCTTAAACCCCTGGATTTCCCTGAAATAAATGATACCCCAATTACCATTACTAAAGTCTGAAACCAACTCTTTTCTACCCACTGCATAACCATGATCCCTGGGTGGAACTTCTAAAGCATCCTCTAGCTTTTTAGTATGAGTCCCTGCTTCAGAGACCTTCTTGCCTCCGAAGGTGGCAGGCAAATGTCTCTGCATTGGCCCGAGGTGATGAGTCACCCTGATGTCCCCCCACACTCTTTCCCACCAGGCCACCTCCTATCCCAACTGTCCCAATTTAATTCTAATCCGAGGCTGGAGCAACAGTGGAGCAGTAGAACGCTTACTTTGCACATGGTTTGATTCCCGGCATCCCATATGGTCCCCCACGCCCCACCTGAGTGATTCCTAAGTAACTCCTGGGCACCACCAGGTATAACCAAAATACCAAAACAAAACAGAACCACACAATCCTGATCCCTTTGACAGTGGGGACTCCACCTTTATACTTACTCAGTTCCTTTCTAGCCTTAATAACCTGCTATTGCTATTTAAAGGCCAAACCTGGCAATGCTCAGAACTTATAGTGCTCAGCTCTGTGCTCAAGGGTCACTCCCGCCAGACTCAGAGGACCTTATGGAACCTGGGTCATTGCTGTGCAAGACAAGTGCCTTAACCCCTATTTCCTCTTTGAGCCATTTCTTCCTGGGACCCGCACCCCTAATGGGAATTCATCAGCTCCCCACCCAGACACACCCCACTCCCGCCCTTGGCTGCCAGATAGGCTCTTGGTTCCCTTCAGAGTCTAGAATATATATAATTTTTGGTTTTTTTGGGTCACACCAGCAGTTCAGGGGTTACTCCTGGCTCTACGCCTCAGAACTCACTCCTGGCAGGCTCAGGGGACCATATGGGATGCGGGATTCGAACCACCGACCTTCTGCATGCAAAGCAAACGCCTTACCTCCTTGCTATCTCTCGGGTCCCTAGAAATATTCTTCCTTCACCTCACCTCCTCCTGTCTTTCTACCCAGCACCCCATGGATGGTTTCCTTACTTAGTGGCCAGGGCCATAAGGCCAGTCAGAGGAGCCAGAGAAGCTCCAAATAGCGGTGCCAAGTTCACATGGGGAATGGGAGAAAGGATGTTCCCGTCACCAGTCAGCTGACCCCTTGGTGACAATGGGGTGAGGGGTTCCTCTGTCCAGCCACTCTCCCCATGTTCCCAGGTGGCCTCATGGCATTTCAGTGGTTTGAGTCTTGCAGACATGACAGCCACCACTGACAACTTTGTCATCTCTGTCCAGGCGGTGGAGAAAAGACTCTGGGGCCAAATTCTTCTTCAAAGAGATTCCCATGGCATCCTCAGTGGTGGTCTGAATGGCACAAAGAGCAAACTATGTGCACTTTTGAATTTACTGTGTAACAAAGACTCTGGGATCCCCTTCCCCTTCTGTGTTGATAGAGGCACCACAAAAAACCATTAGGTTCCAACAAGACCCCCGGGGCTGGACAGTTCCATAATCCACAGATCCAGATTCCACAATCCCAGATTGTGGAGGACACTGACCAAGTCAGCTGGGAGCCCCAAGACAAGAAGTACCTCTGGAAGAGTCCACACCTGCTGCCAGCACCATAGGGCAGGATCTAGGATTAGGCTGCAAAACCTGGGGGTCTTGGGGCACTGACTATGTCCCTGTGGCCTCAAGGCCCAGGACAGAGCCACCAGTTACTCCGCCAAACCTGCCCCAATTCCACCTGAACTGTGCCAGCAAGCTCCCCCTCCTCCCCATGGGGGGCAGTTTCCCAACAGCCTGGGGAAACTCTCCCAGCGCAGCTGCTGTTCCACCTTGGAGAAATCTCAAACCCATGGAAGGAATCAGAACCAACCCAAAGAGCCCGTCTGTGTGTGCCCCCTGCCTGCAGGTACTAGACTCTAAGCAAAGCCAGGTGGGGTGAGCTAGGCCTGCAGGAAGGAGATAGATGGTGAAAATGTCACCCACTATAGGAGAATCTGCCCATTGCCACTAACCTTCTTGGCCACATTCCAAGGACAAGTCCCCGGCCTTGGTGCTTCGCTCTAGAATACCCTGCCTCTGGCTACCTAGATGGCATGAGGAGTCCACGGGTCTGCAAAGAAATATTCCCACAGAGCTACTGTGTCCCTTATAGACACTCTGGGCACCCCAGGGACTGTCTCAAGAGCTCTCTAGGAATCAGAAACAGAGAAATGCTATGAAACCTACCAATCCAGGTTCAAATCCCCAGCATCACATATGGTCCCCTGAGCACCACCAGGGGTCGCTCCAGAGCACAGAGGTAGGGAACACTCGCCCCTGAGCACAGCAAAATGGCCTCCTCCCGAAATTATTATTAACAATGATAATAAAAAATCAAAGAAACAAACAGGTTCAGGCTTCTCCAGGTTTCTTTATCCATAGACACAACCACACCATGGATCCAAGGAGCATACAATGGTGTGGGAGGAAGTAGATGGACTTTAGCTGATTTGACTTAGACTGTACATCCTTCTGGCAACATGGATCCGGAAACAAGAAAAGGCAGAATACAGATCAGGGACTAGTACCCAGAGACAGCCCTTTCCAGGCAGCTCCTTCTGGTACCTAATTCTGAGACAGAGAACTGTGAACTTGACCCTGGCTCCTTTAAGGTTATTAGGAAGGTCTATAAGTAAGACAGATGGAGTGACATATTTACTGAACAGTTTACAAGTTTGACTGGCAGCTTTGACAATTTAAACTCGTGGTTTCAGTCTGGGTTTATCTTTCTACTGCTATGTAGCAATGAGGACATGGTACAGTGGGGAGCAGAGAGATAGTTCAGGGTTAAGGCACTTTCCTCACATGCTGCTAGTTACTTGGTTCTATCCCCAGCACTGCATATGGTTCCCTGAGCACCTACAGGTTCCATGAAACCCAGGATGATCTGTATAATCTCCAGCACCAGAGGGCATCCTCAAGCTCTCAAATTGAACCCCAGTTGGCTAGCCAGGAGCAACCCCTGAGCATAGCCAGGTATAAGTCAAAAAGATAAAAGAACCAGTGTCCCATATGGTTCCCCAAGCCAGGAGTGATTTCTGAGTGCATAGCCAGGTGTAACCCCTGAGCATCACCGGGTGTGGCCCAAAAAGAAAAGATAAAAGAAAACAGAGGAAGGCCACAGTGATAGAACAGCAGATAGGACTCAGGCCTCCTGAGCAATACTTGGAAGGTCAAATCATAATAATAAGGAGAAGGAGGAAGTTCAGACAGCCTAAATGGGGTGATTTGCTCCCATAAAATCAAAATTAAGATTGGGGCTAGGTGTTAGCTGAAGATTCTGGAGCAAAACCAGCTCCAGGGGCCAGAGCAAAGGCACAGCAGATAGAGCGTTTGCCTTGCATGAGGCTGACAAGTTCAATCGCCAGCATCCCATATGGTACTTCGGCTGCCAGGAATAATTTCTGAGTGCAGAGCCAAGAGTAACCCCTGAGCACCGCAGGGTATGCACCCCCCCAAAAAAAAAAAAAAACTGTTCCAGGACTGGGAAACAATAGAACAGCAGGTAGGCATTTGTCTTGCACAAGGCCAACCTGGGTTCAATTCCCTGTACTCTATATGGTTGCCAGTCTCTGCCAGGAGTGATCCCTGAGTACAGTCAAGAGTACAGTAGCAAATGGTCCAAAAACAAACAACATCAACAAAAAACCCTGCTCTAGTCCCTTGAAATTGTGGGCAGAATTAAGTTTCCCAGGCCCCATTTTCAGGGAGGCTATCAGTGAAGAGATATTATAAATTAAATCCTTCTCATATTTCCAGCAGGCAGAACAATAGTATAACAGGTAGGGCAGTGGCCTTGCACATGGCTAACCCAGGATTGATCCCCAGTGGCCTATGTATGGCCCATGATGCTGGACTTCTCCCTGTGATGCTGTCCCCAAGCCACCTGGCAGTCAGACTTTGTGAAGCAACTGCTCTGAGGATTCTCCTTGCAGTGAAAGCTTTGGAGATACCACACTAGAGATGGGGGAGCACCAGTTCCCTCCCCCACATAAAGCTCTGATTAAAGGAGTGATTACCTAAGTATGTAACTGTTGATATTTTTTTATTTAGTTTTTGGGTCACATCCGGCAGTGTTCAGGGGTTCCTCCTGACTCTGGGCTCAGAAGTCGCTCCTGGCAAGCTTGGGGGACCATATGGGATGCTGGGATTCGAACCACTGTCTGTCCTGTGTTGGCTGCATGCAAGACAAATGCCTTACCACTGTGCTATCATTCCGGTCCCTGATTATTTCTTTTAACTTTATTTATTTATTAATTGATTGATAGGTTGCTGGCCCACACCCAGCGGCGCTCAGGGGTCACTCCTGGCTCTGCACTCAGAAATCACCCCTGGCAGGCTGGGGGACCTTATAGGATGCAGGGAATCCAACCAGGTCCCTCTCGGGTCGGCAGCATTCAATGCAAATGCCCTATCGCTGTACTATCTCTCCGGCTATGATTATTTATATTTGAATCAAAACCTATCAACCAGTTTTATTACCCACTGTGTTGCTCCTGAAATATTCCTTAATTCCCAACATTTATGCTTATCTTCTCCTTGGCACATCATTTCCCCCCAGCTAAGCTTCTGTTATGTCCATGGCCCTGCCACCCTGCACGTATCCCAGTTCCTCTTGTCCTACATAAGCATTGTTGGAATGTAATAAAGTATCTCTGGTCATGAGCCTAAGACCCATTTTTTCTGGTCATCAGCTGGGGGGAAATGTCCTCTGTCCCACATGCAGGGAGAGGACAGAAGTTGACTCTGACTAGCTGACTGAGTCAACACACATGTTTCTCCCAGAAGTAATTTCTGAGTGCAGAGCTAGAAGTAACCTCTGAGCACCAGTGGGTGTGGCCCCAAAATAACAATAGGGGCCAGAGCAATAGCACAATGGGTAGGGCATTTGCCCTGCATGAGGGCAACCCAGGTTTGATCCCTGACATCCCACACAGTCCACCAAGCCAGGAGTGATTTCTGAGATGAGCACAGAGCCAGGAATAACCCCTAAGCACTGGGTGTGGCTCCAAAACAAACCAAACAAGAAAACACAACAAATAATCCTCATGCTTCTGATCCAACATTTGCAGCCAGATCAGAGAAAATACATCTTTCACAGAGTTTACTAGGTGGAGGAGAAAGGGGGAAGAAGGGAAGGGAAGAGAGGAGAGATAAGGAGAGGAGGAGAGAAGAAGGGTTAGGAGGAGAGGGGAAGAGATGTGGGGAGGGGAGGAGAAGAGAGGGGAAGGGAAAAAAGGGAGGGCAGGCAAAGAGAAAACAATGACCTAAGACCAAGAAATTGCAAGAATATGCCAGCACTTCCCCCTAATCCTAGGATCCTAGGAGGATTGCTTTTGTGGGTGGGAGAAACCTTGCCTGGTCCTGCTAGGCCGTGCCTGTGGAAGATGCAAATAGAGTTCACCCTCAGCGCACTGAGCACTGCTCCGGTTGGTGATTTCATCTCATTTTTCGTAAAGGAGAAACAAGAATTACCCACTGAACGCTGCCATAGAGGTTTCCAAAAATGAAATCTTTTCATCAGGGAAAAGGCAAAGTTTAAACAGTTGATGAGGACAGAACTTTTTTGGAAGGAAAATAATAGGATTTAGAAATAAAGTTTGAAAGTTCTCCCATTAGTTAATCTGATTTTTGTGGCTAAACGCCTTTTGAGTTCCCAAGATCTTTCATAAGTTGCCCAACCCTTCCCGCCTCAAAAAGAACCTTTCAACTTGCTTCAAAATCTTCCAAATGAAGACGTTTGTGTGGGTTTTAAAATCCATTTGCTAAAAGAATTAAAATGCAACACCTTCCGATTTCTTTGCCAGAACAACTGATTGACAGAAGAGAAGATGCAAATTTGAAAGTCAGTTTTGAACAAAACCTTTGCATACTTGGTGGATGGCACTGAAAACTGAAAAGTAAATGTCAGGCAATTCAAAGAGCCAGTCAGTGCTTGAGTGGCTCCATGGTGTCTCTCAAAGAGTCAGAGATCCCTGAGTGCAGAGCCAGGAGTAAGCCTTGAGCACCATTAAGTAAGGCTCAAAACAAAAATAACAACAACAAAAAGCAAGTCCTGTTCAATTCCAAGCTTGTCCTTATTCAATCCCTGGCACCACAAAGAGTCTCCTAAGTATCATCAGGGCTTCCTTCTGAGCACAGAGCCAGAAATAGCCCCGGAACACTGCCACGTATGGCCCCAGACTCCCCCCACCAAAAATGGAGGTATATTTCTGGAATGGATCTCACCTGTTCTGCAAGTGCCATTTCACATATGCCTATTTTATTTGGGGGGAGTAGGTTGGCAGCCACACCTAGTGGTATGCAGAGATCACGTCTGGAAGAGCTTAAGAAACCATATGCAGGGGCCGGAGAGATAGCATGGAGGTAAGGCGTTTGCCTTTCATGCAGGAGGTCATCGGTTCAAATCCCGGCGCCCCATATGGTCCCCTGTGTCTGCCAGGAGCAATTTCTGAGCCTGGAGCCAGGAATAACCCCTGAGCACTGCCAGGTGTGACCCAAAAACCAAAAAAAAAAAAAGAAACCATATGCAGGGGCTGAAGAGATAGCATGGAGGTAAGGCATTTGCCTTTCATGCAGGAGGTCATCGGTTCGAATCCCAGCGTCCCATATGGTCCCCAGTGCCTGCCAGGAGCAATTTCTGAGCATGGAGCCAGGAGTAACCCCTGAGCACTGCCGGGTGTGACCCAAAAACTACAAAAAAAAAAAAAAAAAAAAAGAAAGAAAGAAAGAAACCATATGCAGTACCAGGAATCAAACGAGGGTCAGCCACATGCTGTTGGCAGGGTCTTACCCCGTGTCCTTGCTGTCTGGCTCCCAGGCATGTCCACTTTATAGTTAAGAACTCAGAGGAAGAAAAGAGTAAGACCCAGAAGCAGGTCTACTTCCTGCAGGGAACCTCATCACACAGACTAGCATGCTTTCTCCTTGGGTAACAGCAGAGAACTTCCCTCCACAATCTTTGCAGGGTTTTTTTTGTTTTTTTTTTTTTGGGGGGGGGACACCCGGTGATGCTCAAGGGTTACTTACTCCTGGCTATGTGCTCAGAAATCGCTCCCAGATTGGGGGACCATATGGAACTCCAGGGGATCGAACCTCGGTCTGTTCTAGGTCAGCTACCTGCAAGGCAAGCACCCTACTGCTGCGCCACTGCTCCGGCCCCAATCTTTGCAGTTTTTGAAGAAAAATTTGGACTCAATCTGACTGTGCTAACTTATTCTTGGCTTACACTCCCGGATCACTCCTGGCTGTGCTTGGAAGAACCATATGCCATGAAAGAGATCAAACCCAGGTCAGTAACATGCATGGCAAATGCTTTACCTACTATATTATCTCTTTAGCCCCGTCCCACAAATCTTTAGCATCTGTCTGCTCCCTGAGGGTTAAGAAGGCTGCTCTGCATACCACAGAGCAAAACCAGCTTTCTGTGGCACCAATATGTGTATATGTCATTCACTTCCTACCCCTACTCTGCAAAAGGCCACCTACTTTGGGCTCAGTGAATCTAGCTCAGTAGAAGAACATAAGCTTTGCATGTAGGAGACCCGGGGTTCAATCCTTGTTATGAAGTGGGGGGCTTCCCTGTGTTCCCACTGCCAGTTCCAGGAAAGCAAGACTGCTTATGCCAATCTGCACACCGCTCCCCTGCACTCAGCCATATCAGTCACCGCCGGAAACAGAAACCACACTAGATAATATAAGCAGAAAGGAATTCCATACCGGTAATTCCATGCTTATAGAATCACCTTAGGAAATCAGACTGCACCTGTGGGAATGGTTTCCAGGAAACCCTGGAACACCCACCCACCCACACACACACACACACACACACACTTAGCAACTGACTCCTTCACACCATCAGAAAGGTATAAAAGCCAGGCCAGAGCGATAGCACAGCAGTAGGGCATTTTCCTTGCACGCAGCCAACACAGGACAGACAGTGGTTCGATTCCCAGCATCCTATATGATCCCCCAAACCTGCCATGGGCGATTTCTGAGTGCAGAGCCAAAAGTAACTCCTGAGTGCAGCCAGGAGTGACCCCCCCACCAAAAAAATGTGTAAAAGCTGGAGAGATAGCACAGCGGGTAGGGTGTTTGTCTTGAATGCAACCAACTCAGGTTAGATCCCCACATACTCAGGTTAGATCCCCACATCCCAGATGGTTTCCTGAGTTTTCCAGAAGTAACTTGCTTCCAGAGCTGGAAATAATTTCTGAGCACAGAGAAGAGGAAGGGAAGAGAAAGGTGCAAAAGCAGGTTGACTTCATTAACTGTCCCTCAGTGGCCAAAGAGATAGTACAGTGGTGAAGACACTTGCTTTGCATGCAACTGACCCTGACACCAATTCCCAGCACCACATATGGTTGCTCTAGCATCATCAGGAGTAATAACTAAGTTTGACAGGAAGTTCCTGTATATAGCTGGATTTGGTAAAGAGAAAAGAATGTAAGGCAGAGACTGAGAGGACTCAGCAGTAGAGCCCTGGATTACACACACACACACATCATAAAACTCTGACTTGAGTCAAGGACTAGATGAGAAAAAGCATAGAATTGGCCCCTAGGTGCTAAAAAACTGCTTCCTCTCAAACCCAGCATCTCTAGAAGTGTGTCCACTGGCCAGCAACCAGCTATGTCCCCAAGTTCATTCCACAGGCCTCAGGTAGAACTCAGGTATAAGCAAAAAAAAGTTGTAATCACCGGCATCATTTCTGCTGAGATCATTCCTAGAAGAGAACTAGAAGGTCCTCAGTACAGTCTCTCCAGCCTCTTCCCACTGGGGATCCAGCAGAGACCCCTAGCAAGGTCCTGAGAACACTGGGCTCTTTCTCTGTCCTCCCATCTTGCACTGCCTAGTTATTGTCATCTCCTAGAAAGTCCTTTGAAAACCTGAGATGTCTCTGTCACCCCCTCAGGCAAGGGGCACCAGTGCCCTAAGTTGCCCAATGGAAGTATCTGCCAGTCACAAATCAGGAAAATCATCTGGTGGGGGGGGGGAAATCAGAAAGAGAGTTCAGTCAGCTGGAGCACATGCTTTTCATGTAGGAAGTCAGGGGTCTTATTCCTGGCACTACCTGGTCCCTCAGAAATAGTTCCAGAGTTTCATTGGGTGTTGCCCTCATAAAAGCAGACAAAAGTCAAAGCCTTGATGCCCAGAATATTTCATGTTCCCTTATTTGATTTAAAAAGGGGGTCGGGGCCCAGAGAGATAGCACAGCGGTATTTGCCTTGCAAGCAGCCAATCCAGGACCAAAGGTGGTTGGTTCGAATCCCGGTGTCCCATATGGTCCCCCGTGCTTGCCAGGAGCTATTTCTGAGCAGACAGCCAGGAGTAACCCCTGAGCACTGCCGGGTGTGACCCAAAAAAACAAAAAAAACAAAAAAAAAAAAAAAGAAAGAAAATGTTTAAATAAATAAATAAAATAAAAAGGGGGTCATGGGGCCAGAGCAGTAGCGCAGTGGTAGGGCATTTGCCTTACATGCAACTAACCCAGGACGGACCTCGGTTTGATCCCTGGTATCCCATATGGTCCCTCAAGCCAGGAGTGATTTCTGAGAGCATAGCAAAAGTTACCCCTGAGCATCGCTGGGTGTGGCCCAAAAACCAAAATAAATAAATAAAATAGGAGTCTTAGGGCTAGAGCAATAGTTAAATGGGCTGAGCACTTGTTTTGCATATGACCAACCCAGGCTTGATCCTGGTACCCTTTACAATCATCCTCCAGTAGTGATTCCTAAGTGCAGATCTAGGAGAAAACTCTGAGTACCACTGGGTGCGGCTCAAAAAAAAAATTAAAAAAAATTTTTGGGTTTTGGGCCAGCTGTGCTCAGGGGTTACTCCTGGTTCTGCACTCAGAAATCACTCTGGCAGACTCAGAGGACCATATGAGTTGCCAGGGCTTGAACCCAGGTCAGCCACATACAATGCAAATGCCCTACTCACTGTGCAAGTGCTCTGGTCCCCCACCAAAACAAAAATTTTTTAATTAAAATAAAGAATGTTTACAAAGGAGTAAGTGAAGAATTTCTAGCTGAGAAATTGGATTGTCCTGCCTTAATGCCATCACAATTGTCCTTATAAGAGACACAAGTAAGATAGTTTAGAGGGAGGCAAAGCAAAGACGGATGAGGTTGGATGGTTGGGCCAAGCCTGGGAATGGCAAGGCAGTCATTGTAGATGAAAGACCCAGAATAGGGCCAAAGAGATAGCACAGCGGTAGGGCATTTGCCTTGCACACAGTCAACCATGGACAGACCTGGGTTTAATTCCTGGCATCCCATATGGTCCCCCGAGCCTGCCAGGAGCCAATTCTGAGCACAGAGCCAAGAGTAACTCCTGAGTGCTGCTGGGTGTGGCCCAAAAACAAAAACAACCAAACAAAAAAAAAGGAAAGGAAAGAAAGACCCAGAATAGGAGCTAGGGAGTAAACTCAGGGGTAAACCCAGGCTTTGCATGGACTCCAGTTTAATCCCCAGCACAAACTGGTTCTGCTCCAACACCACTGGGTATAGCACTCAATGGACTGAGCACAACCTAGAGTGATGCTATCCCACTACTGGTGACTCTCTACCCCCTGAGCAATGTTTGGGAGGTTGGGAGGAGAGGGGAGACAAAAAAAGAAAAGACTGAGGCCAAATCCTTATCATCCAACTTCAGATTTCTGGCCTCTGGTATGGTAAAGAAGAAATATGTTTGTAGTTTTCAACTCCCAGGTTCATAATCATTAGTTAAAGCATCCTCAGAAACGGATAGAATACATTTCAAAAGGTGACAAGAAGCAGCTGAGAGCCAGAGAGATTGCCAAATGGTTAGTACTTGCCTTGAATGCATGAGACATAGGCTCAATCCCAAGCACTGTGAAAGCATTTTAAAAGGAGAGGTACCAGGGAAATAGTTCATGGTTTAAGGCATGTGCCTTGCATTGGCCAACCCCAATCACCGCCAACCTAGTTGACCCTTGGGAAGCAAAAAAAAAAAAAAAAAAAAGAAGAAGATATAATGGGAGCTGGAGCAGGAGAACAGTGGGGAGGGTATGCACCTTGCTCATGGCCAACTCGGGTTCAAATCTCAGCATCCCACATGGTCCCTTGAACCCTCCAGGAGTGATTTCTGAGCACAGATCCAGGATCAACACCTAAGTACAGCTGGGTGTGGGCCCCTCCCCCCAAAAAAAGAAGCATTCAATTTAGTTTTTAATTTTTATTGTAGTATAAGGTATTGTGATTACAATAGCATTAATGTTTATGGCTTTGGTTGTACAAATTTACTGCACCTTCACCACCATCAAAGCACCCAAGACCCTCCACCACAGTCATTAAGTAACTTTTTAGTTCACCTCTTTTTTTGGTTTTTTGGGCCACACCCATATGATGCTCAGGGGTTACTCCTGGCTAAGCGCTCAGAAATTGCCCCTGGCATGGGGGACCATATGGGACGCCGGGGGATTGAAACGTGGTCCTTCCTTGGCTAGCGCTTGCAAGGCAGACACCTTACCTCTAGCGCCACCTCGCCGGCCCCAGTTCACCTCCTTCTTCCCTCCCAACCCACTTGCTGCTTAATCATATCAGCTTTGGGTTTGTCATTATTCAGTTTTGTCTATTCTCTTTAGTTGTTTAGTTTCTTTGCATACTGCATTTGAGAAAGAAAACCTAATATTTGTCCTTTACCTTCTGACTTATTTTTACGTAATGCAATGCCCTCCAGTTGCATACAAGTTGCAGCAAATTGTAAGATTTTATCTTTTTGTAGAGCTGCCTAATATTCCACTGTGTATACAGACCTCAGCCTCTTTATCCAATCATTTGGACATTTGGGGTATTTTTGTATCTTAGCTATAGTGGTTAGTATTACCATGAACATGGATGTGCATAGATCTATCTTCTCAAATGAATATTTTTGTGTTCTTAGAGTAGATGCCAAGAAGTGGATTTGCACAGTCATGTGGAAACTCAATTCTTCCATTGTGAGATCTGCAGATTGTTTTCCACCAAGGCCCAGCCAGATTATATTCCAATAATGAATGAGGGCTCCTTTGCCCCACAGCCTCATCAACACTGATTGTTTCCATTCTCCCCATATGAGATGATACTGTCATTTTTATTTGCAAATAAATTACAATGACAATGAACATGTCATCACATGCCTTCTGACCAATGAGTTTGAAGCTTGTTGATTGACAGAGTAAAGCTTTGCTTTGCTTTATTTCAATCGTGTGGTCTCATCCTTTGCTTCTGGACCTTAATAGCATTTGTATCTTTCCTTCTAGGAAGTGTTTGTTTATCCCTTCTCCCTATTTTTGGGAAGAGGCTATTGGTTTTCCTATTGTTCTGTTTTATAAGAAACTTATTTTTGTTTTTATTTTATTTTATTAGTTTATTATTTTGTTTATTTGCTTTTGGGTCACAGCCACCAATGCTGAGCATTGGGATGACTCCTGGCTCTGCACTTAGAATTCACTCCTGGTAGGCTCATGATACCATATGGGTTGCCAGGGATCAAATCCATGTGAGTCATGTATAAGGTTAATGTCCTACCCTTTATACTGTCATTATGGTCCTTTATGAGGAATTTCTATGTCTTGTCTGTATCTGATGCATTATGGAGTGCAAATGTTTCTTCCCATCAGGCAGGATGTCTTTATCTTGATCATACAATAGCCTAATAGTCACAGAATATTGTTTCACCATGTAATTAATATTTTTTCATTGTTGCAAGATTCTTCTTGTTGTTTTGGGCCACACCCAGCATTGTTCAGGGCTTACTCCTAGCTCTGCACTCATGTGACCAATATGGAGTGTTAGGGAATGAACCGAGTTCTGTACTCAGCAATCATTCCTGGCAGGGCCGGGGGACTCTACAGGGTGTCAGAGATCAAACTCCTGTGGGGCAGATACAAGGCAAATGCCCTACCCGCTGTACTATGGCTCCACCCCAGCAAGAGTTTACATTCTTTTCTTCATGTTATGTCTCAGAAATCTGAATTGCATTTTACACCTACAACACATCAATTGGAACCAGCCATTTTCAAGGACTCAGTGGTCCCAAGTGACCATAAGATACCCCAGGAAGAAAGGTGGTGCAGCTCTCACCCTCTGTTCTGAGACCTCTAGGTGTTCCAGCCCTGGGGTACAGGCGTCTCATCTCCCAAGTGAGTCATTCGCCCCCAGTCTGTGCAGTCTGTGCCTGCCTCCGGGTAGGAATCCTGTTCCATTCATCTCCCTATCCCATAGCCTAAACAGAAGGAGGCTCAATCTATGCATTTTGAGTGAGTCAGTAACGGGTTCTCCCCAAGAAAAAATTCCCAACAAAAACTGCACTTCATTTGGTTTCTTTTCTTTCCAGAGAGATATGGAATATAGCCAAATAGAATTTGGGGTTAAAAATACACTCCCTTGGGGCCGGAGGGATGGCTCAGCGGTAGGGCATTTGCCTTGTACGCGGCTGACCCAGGATGAAAGTTCCCCTGAACCAGGAGCAATTTCTGAGTGCATAGCCAGAATTAACACCTGAGTGTCACCAAGTGTGACCCACAAAAAAGAAAAAGAATTAAAATTACACTTCCTTGGGGCTGGAGAAATAGAACAGAGGGAAGGGTGTTTGCCTTATATACAGATGACCCAGATTAAATCCCCAAGATCCCATATGGTCCCCGAGCCCACCTGATCATAGAGCCAGGAGTAAGTCCTGAGCACTGTCAGTTGTGGCCAAAAATTTTTTTTAAAAATACAACTCCATGGGGGCCAGAGAGATAGCATGGAGGTAAGGCGTTTGCCTTTCATGCAGGAGGTCATTGGTTTGAATCCTGGCGCCCCATATGGTCCCCCCCGTGCCTCCCAGGAGCAATTTCTGAGCCTGGAGCCAGGAATAACCCCTTAGCACTGCCGGTGTGACCCAAAAACCACAAAATTAAAAAAAAAAATACAACTCCAGGCTAGAACCACAAAGAAAGACTTCATCATAAGCTCCATTCCTTGAGCTGTATAGACACCAAGATCTCTAAATACAGAGGTCCATTTTACCATCCATGACGAAGCAGAAGTCTTCCATACACCACAAAAGCACCGAGGGGGGGAGAGTAAATGATCATGCAAGGAGTCTATAGTTGGGGCCGGGTAGGTGGTGCTGGAGGTAAGGTGTCTGCCTTGCAAGCGCTAGCCAAGGAAGGACCGCGGTTCGATCCCCCGGCGTCCCATATGGTCCCCCCAAGCCAGGGGCGATTTCTGAGCACATAGCCAGGAGTAACCCCTGAGCGTCAAACGGGTGTGGCCCAAAAACCAAAAAAAAAAAAAAAAGGAGTCTATAGTTAATCCCATGACAGTATACTTTAGGGGTGGAGTAACCCTGTATTTCCTAGGCCAAGGGAATTCCCTCTGTAATATCCCCAATAGCTACTGTGCCTATGCAGGGAGAAAAAAAAGCACAAAATAATCATTTTTCCACATATAAATTTATTGATTGATCGATTTTTATTGACGTCTTTATTTTCATGTAGATATTGAAGTTGATGTCTCCAATTTTATTTTATTTTACTTTATTTTATCTTTTTCTTTTTGTACTCCGGCATGGTTTGATTTCAGAACTGAGACTATTGTGTGGTGCTTGTCTTTATTGCTGTAGTGCTTACTGGATATTTAATTTGATATGTCTTTCTGTATTGATGTGGTGTTTCAATTACCTTTTTCATGTCCTCGCTCAGACTGAGGTTGAAAGCCTCTAGAAGGACTCTGCCATTTTCAGCTTGATTTATTTTTTATTTTATTTTTTCTTATTTTTCACTCCATTCTATTGCTTTTCTTTCCTTCAAACAAAACCACATAACTCAAATTATCGAGCTCCACCTCTCAAATAGAGGGGAAACAAGGGAGGGTACCAGGACCAAACAGATATATGATCACTAATAGTAAGCTAGACAAAGAGGGGACCACCTACTCTAGCAGCCCAGGAGGTGATGGTGGGGGATATGGTTGCAGGAAGGAAATGGGTATGGGGGAGGACAAATTTGGTGATGGGTATTCTCCTGATTCAATGTTAATATGTACCTAAAATACTACTGTGAAAAATATGTTAGCCAATATGATCAAAATAAAAATTTTAAAAAAATACAACTCCAGGGGGCCGGAGAGATAGCATGGAGGTAAAGCGTTTGCCTTTAATGAAGAAGGTCAGTGGTTCGAATCCCGGCATCCCATATGGTCCCCTGAGTCTGCCAGGAGCGATTTCTGAGTGTAGAGCCAGGAATGACCCCTGAGCACTGTCGGGGGTGACCCAAAAACCAATATATATATATACAACTCCAGGGGCCAGAGAAATAGCATGGAAGTAGTGCATTTGTCTTGCATGCAGAAGGATGATAGCTCGAATCCCAGCATCCCATATGGTCCCCCGAGCCTGCCAGGAGCAATTTCTGAGCATAGAGCCAGGAGTAACCCCTGACTGCTGCCGGGTGTGACCCAAAAAAACAAAAACAAAAAAATACAACTCCAAACGCCAGAGAGATAGTCACAGGTGGAGCACTTGCCTTGCATGCAGCCAAATCAGATTGGATCTCCAGAACCCCATAGGGTCCCTCATAACACCAAGAGTGGAGAGCCCAGCATAACCCCTGAGCATCACTGGGTTAAAAATATTGCGATCTTCCCACCTCCCCCTCAAAAAATAAAATACAGTCCCAGGGAACTGGAGAGCTAATTCAGCATACAAAAGCACATTCTTTGCAGGTCAGAGTACCATGTTTGACTGCTGGCACTGCCTGGTCCCCTGAGCATTGTCAGGAACAATCCCCAAGCAAGCACTGAGCCAGGAGCAGGCCCTGTGCACCACACCCAGCCATCTGCAGAGACGGCTCAAAGGACCAGAGCACAAAGTACACAGGAGACTTGGGTTCAATTTGCAGCACCAAGCACTGCCAGAAGCAATCCCCAGCACTCCGTAATCAAAAGTCACCCCTGGACACCACTGGGTGTCAGCCAAACTCTTAACTAATTAATTAAAATGTTGACAAAGTTCTTGTTGAAATTTTTTCTCTTGGAAAAGGTCAAATGTTGAACAAGGGATCCCTCAGCCACAGAAACACTGTTCTGAGGCTGGGCAAAAATTGCTATGGATAAGCATTTATTTGTTAAAGAAATTGAATCAGTAATAAATAAACAACTTTCCAAAACAGGGAATCATCCAGTCTAGATAAGTCCATTCAACCCAATATATATATATATATATATATATATATATATATATATATATATATATATATATATATTTGGTTTTGGGGCCACACCCGGTAATGCTCAGGGGGACCATATGGGACGCCGGGGGATTGAATCACGGTCCGTTCTAGGCTAGCACTGGCAAGGCAGACACCTTACCTCTAGCACCACCACGCCAGCCCCTCAACCCAATATTTAAGAACGAAATTAAATAGTCCACAATGAAAGAAAGGGAGGGAGGACTGAAGAAAGAAAAGGAAGGAAGGAAGGAAGGAAGGAAGGAAGGAAGGAAGGAAGGAAGGAAGGAAGGAAGGAAGGAAGGAAGGAAGGAAGGAAGGAAGGAAGGAAGGGAAGGGAGGGAGGGAGGGAGGGAGGGAGGGAGGGAGAGAGAGAGAGAGAGAGAAAGAGAGAAAGAAAGAAAGAAAGAAAGAAAGAAAGAAAGAAAGAAAGAAAGAAAGAAAGAAAGAAAGAAATAAAGAAAGAAAGAAAGAAAGAAAGAAAGAAAGAAAGAAAGAAAGAAAGAAAGAAAGAAAGAAAGAAAGAAAGAAAGAAAAGCTCTGAGGCAGTGAGAACTTGGGGCGTCAGGTGGGGTGGTGAGGTCTGTAAGGGAATTGGGGCTCCATTCAAAGATTCTGTGATCAGTTTATGAGGAGAGAGTTCCCCTATGTAAATCCAAAGAGCCCAGTGTGCCGGGAAAGAAGGAAAGCCTCAGCCACATCCCCTCAGCATCCTGGAGAAATGAGGTACAAGCTGTCCTGTCAGCCTGTGACCATGGGGATTGCCAATCTTGTCCCTTTACCCTTCCTCTTCCACTCAGAAACCCCCCTGCTCCCTACACCTGCACCACCATCTGCACCTCTGACTCACAGCTGCATCTAGTAGAGGGAGGGTACTTTTCTCCTGCAGAACCACAAGGGCTCAGGACCACAGACACAACTAGGGGTTAAGACTTTTCCAGGCTGTTGTACTGAACCATAAGTGGGCTGGTCAAGAATCACCCAGGCCTCCTGAACTTCCCTCAATGCCTGTGGAGTACATGGTCACCAGAGAGGCCCTAAAGCTATTCGTGATCCCTACCTTTAGGTTGGAGTATTTATAGTGCCCTTATTTCAGATCATTCTACCCAGATGGCCAACTTGGCTCCCTATGGCCCCCTTAAAGCCTCCTGCACAAAATATTCTGGATCCCTAGTACACATCAAGGAATTCGAACCTAGGAAAGGTGGTATCAGGACTTTGAGGCTTCCTGTCATTACTCTGATTGCCATCCTGGGGCTTAGGAGTTGTAAAGGGACAGCCCTAAAGGAATGAATAAAGTGAAGAGACTAGGGGCCTGCGGGGTGGCGCTAGAGGTAAGGTGTCTGCCTTGCCAGCGCTAGCTAGGACAGACAGCGGTTCTATCCTCCGGTGTCCCATAGGGTCCCCCAAGCCAGGAGTGACTTCTGAGCGCATAGCCAGGAGTAACCCTGAGCATTACCGGGTGTGGCCCAAAAACCAAAAAAAAAAGTGAAGAGACTACAAGGCCTTCTCAGAGTCCTTCAGACTCTCCAAGGACTGCCCTGGTCAGAGAGGAAAAAGGAGATGGAAGGGAAGAAGGAGCAAGAGGAGGAGTAAAAGGTTTGGTAGGAGAAAGAGAAGGTGCAGGAGGAGAAGGAAGAGGTGAAAACGAGGGAAGATGGGAGAAGAGAAGATGCCAAAGGAAAAGGAGATGTAGATGGTGCAGAAGGTGGAGGATGAGATGGAAGAGAAGGAATGGGAGGAGGAGAGCAGAAAAAGACAAGAAGTGGGAGAGGAAATGGAGGAAGAGATGGAGAAGATGCAGAAGGAATAGGAGATGGAGAAGAGGTAGAAGAGAAGGAGAAGAGTAGAAGGAGGAGGGAGAGGAGAAAGGACAGGCGGAGGTCTAGCAAGAGAAGGAGGAGGAGGGAGAAGTGGAGGAGAAAGAAGTGGAGAAGGCAGAAGAAGGCAGGGCAGGTCAATCCTTGGATCCCTCCCCTGGGTCTGCCACAGGGGACCCAGCATCAGGGGTGGGGACTGTGGGAGGGACCCCACTCCCTCGGGTCCCAAAGTGGAGCCTCGGGCTCCTCCTTGGCTGCCTGCCCCCCAGCACTCACCTGAGTCCTAACGGGCCAGCCAGGTAGGGGGATGCCCTGAGCACATGGTGCCAGGGAGGGTTCGTGGAGGGGACGCAACAAGAAACCTGGACACACACACACACACACACACACACACACACACACACACACACACACACACACACACACACATCCCTACCGCTCCCCTCCCCAGGCCGCGGTCCAGCCCCACCTGCGGAGGGGTGGAGCAGGGCGCGCAGGAGGGCGGCGGGCCAAGCGGGCGGAGGCGGGGCGGGCGGCCGGGCGGCGGCTCAGCCCTTAAAGCGGGGGTGCAGGTGAGGGTGCCTCTCCCCGCGGGCACCTGGCCGCAGCAGCCGGAGTGAGCGCCGCACCGCCGCCGCCTGCCAGGTAGGAGCCGCTTAGCTCCGGGAGAAGAGGAGGTGCGGGTGGGAGTGTGTGGGAGGCGACTTTGCCCCCCAGTGCTTACACCTTTCCTGGGGCTCAGGATGGAGGTGCAAACACATACACCCCCGGGTTGGGGCCAGAGAGGGGATACCGCGGGGGTTCATCCCTGGAACCACGCGTGGTCCCCTGAGCCCTGCTAGAAGTAAGCCCCTGGCACCCCCAGATCTGACCTATAAACCAAAGGAAAACTGGGCCGAATTTAGGAGCTCATGACCCCATACCCCGAGGTCAGCACTTTGGAGGAACTAAGGCTCCAGAGGGGAGGACCTGAGTCCAGGTGAAGGCTGAGGGAAGGGAAGAGGGCTGGACACACACCCCAAGCAGGAAGGGTCCTTGCCCCCTGCAGAGAAGAACAGTTGTGGGGTGCTGTAGGGTACTGGCCCTGAGCCAAGAACTAGGAGTGATGGGGTAGGGGGCATTGACTTTCACTGTGGGGTCCAGTGGCTTTCTGCAGGAGTCCTTCCTTCTGTCCCAAGTCTTCCTTCCTGCTCCCTGGGGCTGGAAGGGGGTGCAAAATCATTCCCCCAACCAACCGGGGTTCTTTGGAATCTGGGAAGGAGTTACCTTGGTGAAGAGGAAAGGGGTCACTGGGACTTTGAGGGGACACTCAGACTTCACCCTCTCCTTTCCCAAACCTAGGCTTGCAGAAAGGTGAGAGTAAACCAGGAGGAGAGTTTGGCAATGAAAGGGAGAAGGGAACTTGCCAAGGTCTGAGGACCGCCCTGCCTGTTGGGACAAAGAAAATTATCTGAGTCAGATCTGCAAGGGGAAGAGGTGGGAGGCCCCAATAAATAAGATACTCATCCTGTACCCCAACACGCGTGCACGCATGCAGAGAGCAGGGATCCTGGCTAGCAAGTTACCAGGAGTAAAGAGCCAAGACCTACCTGCTCTGGGAGGGCCCCCAGTGCAACATGACAGGCATTGAAAAGGGAACTGAGGGATGGGGGAACTGTCTGCCTTTTGCTCAGTCCCAGGCCCATCCCATGGGGTTCCAGAACCCCAGGAAGGGCAGCGAAGAACCAGCAGCAAACCACGTGGAGCCGAGGTCCCCAAAGTCCTGTGGAGACAGAAGTGGATTCTCCCAGTGTTGCCCCCCTCCAGAGTACTGTCCTCACAGACTGACAGGCAAACTGAGTGTTTCCAGGATGTCAGTATCATATTCCCATTATACAGATGGAATCACTGAGGTTTAGAGAGAAAAGGCCACTTGTCCCATTAACACAGACCAATTGGTAAACCTCTCCATTATCTAGTTCTGCAGGGAGCTCCCAGGGCCCCTGTGTCTACAGAGGCAATAACTCCAGCCTCCTTTGTGGGGTCCAGCCCCAAACACTGCAGGGCATGCAGAGATCCTGCCCCCAACCAACCCTGGCTGCTTGGAATCTGGAGGATTCCAAGAGCCCAGGGCTGCTCTGTGGAGGTTCTTCCACAGCCTGAATGCACCATCCCCTCCAGCACCTGGCCAAGGAATCTGGAAGCAGTAATGGACTTGAGAAAGGGAGCCTGGCTTTCCTCTGAACTTGCTGTGTTACCTTGGGGAAATTGCACCTCCAATGCCCCCTTTAGAAGTTGAGTTCAGAGTCTTTTAACAGGGTTCCGACTCTACCTCTTTCCCTGGCTGTGTCCTGTGCAGATTTCTGTGCATCTGAGTCATGTTCTTTCCATCTGAAAAATGGGATAATAGCAGGGCAGTAGTCCCCAGGCATGTGAGATAATTTAAAAAGACAACCTCAGGGAACAGCGGTTAAGACGTTTGCCTTGCACGTGACTGACCCAGGTTTGATTCCTGTCATCCCCTATGGTGCTTCAACCCTGCCAGGAGTGATATCTTTTTTCTTTTGGGGATTTTGTTTGTTTGTTTGTTTGTTTTTGGGGGTCACACCCGGCAGTGCTCAGGGGTTACTCCTGGTTCTGTGTTCAGAAATCGCCCTTGGCAGGCTTGGGGGAACCATATGAGATGCAGGGAATCAAACCTGGATTGGCTGTGGGCAAGGCAAAGACCCTACTGCTATTCTGGTTGTGTTTTTTGTTGTTGTTGTTGTTGTTATTGTTTTTGGGAGGGGAACACCCAATGATGCTCAGGGGTTAATCCTGGCTCTGTACTCAGAAATAGCTCCTGGCTTGGTGGACCATATGGTATTCCGGGGGATTGAATGGCAAGGTCAGCCTTGTGCAAGGAAAACACCCTACTGCTGCGCCACCGCTTCGGCCTGACCCTACTGCTATTCTATCTCTCCGGCCCCCAAGAGTGATTTCTGAGTGCAGAGCCAGGAGTAAACCCTAAGTACCACTGGGTGTAGCCCAGAAATTTAATTAATTAAAAACAAACTTATGTGACAGGCATAAGCAGGCTCCTGGCATGTTGCTGAACACTAAACCGGAGCAATGATTGTTTGCTTACTGTAACCAACCCTCTTCCCCAGCAACTGCCAAGTGCTCCTGCCAGGGATTCCATACATGTCTGCCCATTTCTGGGATGATGCAGAACAGGGATTCTTATTCCCATCTCACCCCTGAGAAACAGGACCAGTGCATCACCTAAGAAACCATTTGATCTAGACTGTTTTGTTTATTTTGTTTGGGGGCTTCACCTTCGATACTCAGGACTGACTTCCAGTTCTGTCATAGACCACTCCTGACACTTCTCAGAGGACCTTATATGGTGCCAGGGATTAAAACCATAGCACTTCCCTGCTGTGCTAAGTCACCAACCCTAACGTGGGACCCAGACCCCGGAGTTTGTACTTTCCAGCTCTGCAGGGAGTGACTTCAAACCAGGATGTGACTGTAAAGCAGGGTATGACCCCTGGATGTGATGAAGGCATCTTGGTGTTGGAGGGAGGTGAGAAGCAACATTGACACGAGGGTAGGAGACAATGTCCCAGCCCCAACAATTTTCCTGGCAGCCTCAGCCTGGGCCTCACACTCGCCTACCTCTGCCTGCTAGGAAGAAACTAGCCTGGAGCTTTAAGCTTTAAGCTTAGGCCATGGAAAAAAAACTTCCCTTCTGGAAAGGAAATGAGGAATTTCATTGTTCTGGGGAAGCCCCCAGAGTGACTCTCATCAGATTATGTCATTCCCAGCCTAACACTGTTGAGACTCCCCGGACTTGAGCCAATCCTCCGGAAGTGGCAGCTTTCCTCTCCCTTCCTCCTTTTCCTTCTACTTCCCTGCCACCCATCTGACCCTCCATATATCCTAGGTACTCTCTGTTTTCCTCATGCTCTCCCTCCTAGTCTTCAGCACACTTGCCTCTTCATGCCTACCTGCCTTCCCAGCTAGTTCTTATTTTCCCTTCTCATACCCCTTCCTCCAAGAAATCCTCCTTGATGCCCCAATAGTAGTAGTATCCCTCCCTTTCTGGTGACCCTGTTAATGATTGCTCACCTATGTACTTCATTTTACCAAGAAGCCCATATGCTATAGTTTCTAAACATAAAGGCCCAGGACATCCTGCCAGCTATATGACACTGGGGCAAATTACTTTCCTCTATGGGTCTCAAGTTTCAAATTATAAAGTGGGTATAAGGGCCGGAGAGATAGAATGGAGGTAAGGCATTTGCCTTGCATGCAGAATGCTGGTGGTTTGGCATCCCATATGGTCCTCTGAGCCTGCCAGGAGAGATTTCTGAGTGTAGAGCCAGGAGTAATCCCTGAGTGCTGCCGGGTGTGACCCAAAAATAAAAACAAAAAAATATTGTTTAATTAAAAAAATAAAGTGGGGATAATAGGGTTCGAACCAAAGTTTAGTAGCTAAGGTATATGTCTTACATGTGACTGGGTTCGATCCCCAGCATCCCATATGGTCTCCTGAGCACCTCCAGGAGTAATTCCTGAGTACAGAGCCAGGAGTAAACCCCGAGCATTGCTGGGTGTGGCTCAAAAACAAACAAATCGAAAAAAATAATAATAAAATGGGATAATAGAGGACCCACCTCGCCAGGTTGTTATGGAGATTTTAAGAGGCTTTGTGTATAAATGCCAGTATCTACGTAATAATAGTTACTCAGTAAATATTAACCAGTATTTACTTGACAAATTTTCCTGGAAGATGGTAAGTAAGCAGCAAACTTCATTTAGAGTTATCTAGCTAGGCACCACTTGCATAATGTCTCTTATCTGCCAGAGGCTGTTTTCAGCATGGTATAAATAATATACTTGTAAATTTGCATGTATATTAAGTGTAATATTATTTATGGAGATTCTAGCTAAGGAAAAAGTAGAAACAGAAAAGTTAATGAGGGGCCAGAGAGATCATTTCAAAGGTGAAGGTTGCATGCCTCACATGTGGCTGTGGCAACAATACTGGTTTGATTCCTGGCACCACCTGGCACACACACACACCTCAAGCTCCACCAGGTGTGACCTATAAAACAGAAAAAGATGAAAAGTTCATGAGTTTTCCCACTGTGATATATGGTCAGTGGCGGGCCCAAGGAACAAACCCAGTTAGTGAAGCACAGCACCAGGCTTTGACTTGAATGAATGTATTTGCAGGAAGTAAACCAGGGCTTCATCTACAAATTCACTCACTCCTGATTCCACCCTCACCTCTTTCAGGTCCTAGGAGTTCCTGCTTGGTAAGTGGCATCTCTGGGCAGGGCCACAGCAGGTCCCAGAGCCCAGCATGTCCCAGGTGATGCCCAGCTCGCTCATGGCAGGAGGCCCCACAGTCGGCTTGGCTCCCTGCGAGGAACCCAGGAAAGTCCTGCATGCAGCACCCAGTCCCAGCCTGCCAGCCCAGTGCCCTTACTACACCACAGGAGGCTGGGGGACCCAGTTTATGATGGCCCCTGCACCTCAAACCTCTGTACCCAGCAGACTCCAGAAGGCCCCCCAGGCTGCAAGCAAAACCAATGGCCTGGTGCAGCCTCCTGGGGCCCAGGCACCAGGAGCCATGGAAGACCTTGACTCTTACCTTGACTTTTCCCTGGAGACACTCAAGCACATGATGCTGGAACTGGACCCCAACTTCCAGCTGCTCCCCTCAGTTGCTGGTGGGCCCTGGACTGAGCCCACCCAAAGCACCACCTCCAAGGTGAAGAAAGAGGAGCCTGAAGCTCTGGGTAAGAATTGGTGTACAGTGCCAGGAGGGAGGTTGGGGGACCAGACTTCTTGGGGAAGATGGATTTTTTTTTCCTACCAAACCAGAGGAGTAGAGGACAATGTCTTAATAGGGCTTGGTCTGCAGGTCTAAACAGGTTACTTGAGCTCTCCGTGCTCTCTGCTATTAAAAAAAAAAAAAAGAAAAGAAAAGAAAAGAAAAGAACCTGGGGCTAGAAAGGCAGTAGAGATTGAAGTACTTGCCTAGCACACAGCAGTACAGATTCAATCCTCAGCATCAGATATGGTTCCCCAGCACTGCTAGGAGTAAAGCCTGAATACAGAGCTGTGAGAAAACTCTGAGTACTACCAGGTAGGGCTCAATCTCCACCACCATCTCCCTCTAGGGGAAGAACTAAATACATATTTCTCTATTTGCACCTGACTTTGAAAAATGATAGCTCTGTATTTTGTTTGCTTAAGAGAATTTAAATAGGGCCAAAATGGTGGCACAGTCTGTAGGGCATTTGACTTGCATGTACTAACCTAGGATGGGCCATAGTTGATCCCCCAGCGTCCCATATGGTCCCCCAAGCCAGGGACAATTTCTGAGCACATAGCCAGGAGTAACCTCTGAGCATCACTGGATGTGACCCCCCCCCCAAAAAAAGAGAGAGAATTTAAATAAGCTCACCTGCATCATAGAAGAATTTTAGGGCCAGGGTTGGAGAGAAAGCACAATAAATAGGGCCTTTTCCTTGCATATGGCCAACCCAAGTTTGATCCCCAACATTCCATATGGTCCCCTGAGCATTGCCAGGAATGATCCTTGAGTTTAGAACCAGGAGGCCTGAACACTGCCAGGTATGGCCCCAAAACAAAAAACAAGCAAAGAATTTTAGGGCCAAAGAGAGAGTACAACTGTCAAAGCTTCAATTAAGCACTACATACAGTCCCTAGACCACACCAGGAGTGATCCCTGAGCACAGAGCTAGACCTATGCATAAGATCTTGATAGTACAGAGAAATCACCTCTCCCTGTTCTATGATGTTCTTTATGTCCAACCCTGCACTCTTGGAAATATTTATAGGTTTATGGTCATGTGTGGGAAGGTCTGAGCTGGAAGTAGGTGGTCAGAAGTAGTAGTAGTAAATTCAGTCTATTTAGGGTGAGAATTGGGTTGTATGGAAGCAGTGATGTACCAAGTGCTGAGTAACAAGGTTCCTGCTGGATGACAGAGAGCCCAGGTCCTGTGTGTGTGCCCATTGCTATGGTGTAAACCCTCCCACCATGGCCACTCACTCTCACATTGCCATTAAGTGAACTGCATGTGGCACCCAAGAGAGACAGATAGTAGCAGGTCATTACATAATAATACCTCCTCTAGGGTCAAGGAGATAGCTTGACAGCACAAGTCTGATATGTTCAATCTCAGGTCCTGAGTTCAACCCTGGGCATCATATGACCCACCTTCCACCATCAAATATGGCCTAAACTATTGCAAGTGGGGCCCGGAGAGATAGCACAGTGGTGTTTGCCTTGCAAGTAGCCAATCCTGGACCAAAGATGGTTGGTTCGAATCCCAGTGTCCCATATGGTCCCCCGTGCCTGCCAGGAGCTATTTCTGAGCAGACAGCCAGGAGTAACCCCTGAGCACTGCTGGGTGTGGCCCCAAAAAAACAACAACAAAAAAAAAAAACTATTGCAAGTGACCCTAGTCTGCCCCCCAAGTATCTCTGGGAGTGACCCCAATAAAATGATATTTTACCTTTCCAGTACAACAGGTATAAGTAACTTCAGAAGTCCAAGAAAAGGCAGTTATTGAATATTATTCTTGCTCATTACATAGGCTATTTCACTCTGTGTTTATTGTGACCTAATTTATAATAATGGCTGAATTTGGCTAGACACAAGTTGTGTCTAGACCAGTTAGACACAACCCTGAAAATGTGCTGGTGAGCACCAGGGATAAACTACAGCAAATCATGCCCTCCAGGGCTTAGAGAGCCCCAACATCTGGTTCAACATTTGAACCACAAACAAGGAGACCAAATATGCTCTGGGAACAAAAGTCAGGAGCAACTCCCCCAGGAGACAGCCTGGAGGAGTGAAGCACCTCCACAAAGCTGAGGAGGATGAGAGAGAGGAGAAGAGAGGAGAGGGGAGGGGAGGAATGGAGAGGGGAGGGGAGGGGAGGGGAGAGGAGGGGAGGAGAGGGGAGGAAAGGAGAGGAGAGGAGAGGAGAGGAGAGGAGAGGAGAGGAGAGGAGAGGAGAGGAGAGGGGAGGGGAGGGGAGGGGAGGGGAGGGGAGGAGAGGAGAGGAGGGGAGGGGAGGGGAGGGGAGGGAAGGAGGGGAGGAGGGGAGGGGAAGAGGAGGAGAGGAGAGGAGGGGAGGGGAGGGGAGGGGAGGGGAGGGAAGGAGGGGAGGAGGGGAGGGGAAGAGGAGGAGAGGAGGGGAGAGAAAGGGAGAGGAAGGGAAGGGAAGGGAGGGAAGGAGGGGAGGAGGGGAGGGGAAGAGGAGGAGAGGAGGGGAGAGAAAGGGAGAGGAAGGGAAGGGAAGGGAGGGAAGGGGAGAGGAGGAGGGGAGGGGAGAGGAGGAGAGGAGGGGAGGGAAGAGGAAGAGGGGAGGGGAGGGGAGAGGAGGGGAGGGGAGGAGGGGAGGGGAGGGGAGAGAAGGAGGGGAGGAGGAGGGGAGGGGAGGGGAGGAGGGGAGGGGAGAGGAGGAGAGAAGGAGGGGAGGGGAGAGGAGGAGAGAAGGAGGGGAGAGGAGGAGAGAAGGAGGGGAGAGGAGGGGAGGGGAGGGGAGGGAAGGGAAGGGAAGGGAAAGGAAGGGAAGGGAAGGGAAGGGAAGGGAAGGGAAGGGAAGGGAAGGGAAGGGAAGGGAAGGGAAGGGAAGGGAAGGGAAGGGAAGGGAAGGGAAGGGATGATTGAGGACTGGGAAGAGTGGGGAATGAGTTCAGAAAAGAGGATAAGAGAGAGAGGGAGGATAAGAGGGGACTAGAGAGGGGACAGGAGAAAGGACCAGATAGGTTGAGAGGATGAGAGAGAGGACAAGAGAAAGAGAGAGGTCTAGAGAAGACAGAATAAGAGAGAACATGAAAGAGAGGGGGGCCAGAGAGATAAAGAACAAGAGAGAGAAAGAAAGAGAGAAGGGGCAAAGAATGGGAGAAAGGACAAGAGAGATAAAGAGAGGACAGGAGAAAGGAAGAGAGAAGAGAGAAGGGATGTAGAGAGAACTGGAGAGAAGAGTAATCATGAGAAGTTCTGCTTATTCTCCAGTGACTCCACACCAGGGAAACAAGCTTGTTGTTTTGGGGCCACACTCGGCAAAGAACTGGGCTTACAACTGGCTCTATGTACAGGGGTCACTCCAGGCTGGCTTGGGGGACTCTATGTGGTGCCGGAGATTGAACCCAGGTCAACCACGTGCAAGGCGAATGCCCTACCCATTGTACTACTACTCCAGCTCAGGAGAATAAATGTTTAACTATTGCGGAGAGGGGCACTTGGGTTCCATTTAAGAGTTCTTAGGGGCTATTCCTGGCTATGTTCAGGGGTCACATCTGGAGGTGCTGTGGGGAACTTACGCAGGCACTGGTATCAAAGCGCTGTAAGCCCTGTACTGTCTCCCCAGTCCGGGATGATGCTCCCACCTCTCTTCTACTGATGGCGGGCAGAGGTTGGGGCACGAGGTGTGGGGACTGGTGCCCTGAGGCTGCCCGACCGCAGGAGTGGAGCCGCCTCACCCACGCTGTGCCATCTCAGCCTCCTTGTCTGCAAAACTCAGATGTGTTCTTACCTCAAAGGGTTTGCAGAGATTAGAAGAAATAGCATTTGTGGGGTGTTTATCCCCAGGCCTGGCACTGAGTGAGTCATTATCAGTGGTGGGTGTTTTTATTAAACACTGGCATGGCATTAGCACAAGCCCCGGGCTAGGTTCATGCTAGGAAGAGAGCCCACGGGTCCTCTGGCGCCTGCCATCCTGAGCTCTATCCAGCCAACTGCTCCAGCACCTCCGCAGCCTCCAGCCCTCCAGTCCGGCTGGCCAAGCTGTTAAAAAGAAGCGCCTCCGGCCCTCCAAAGTCCTCCTGCTCCTTAGGTCGGCCATGGGCATGTTTCTGCAGGGACAGGGAATTGAGGATTAATTATCCTTGGCAAGAGCAGTCAGAAGCTTGAATGTTACTGCCCCAGGCCAGGGCCAGCTGGGGCAAGACCAGGGTCTATGGCATGTCCAGGTGGTGGGGGGAAGCAAATGGACAATCAGGCCCTTGCTCCAGGAACCAATGGATGTCAGTGTTGCTTTCCAATGCCCTGAGCATGGGCTTCATCTCAAGGTGATGTCCAACAGACTTGGACTCAGAAGTGGTCAGCAGGGCCTGATAAACTAGATCTGCCAGGGCCAGAGAGAAAGTACAGTGGGTAGGGCATATGTCTTGCATATGGCAGACCCAGTTTCATCCCCAGCATCTCATGTGGTCCTCTGAGCCCTACAGGAGTGATCTCTGAACATAGAACTAGGAGTAAGCCCTGAGCCCCACCAGGTATGATCCAAAAAACCTAACACCCCCCACCCAAATTAAGTTAGTTCTGTCCTCAATCCCCTTATACTCTGCCTGATCTGCAATGGCTGGGGACTCCTTGGCTCCTGGCACAGGGTCCCCTCTAGAAAGTTCTCTAAGATCACTAAGCATAGCTAGTTTCTACCTGTCCTCTGGAAACTGGGCCTTCCCCCTGCACCGCAACCTCCCAGAAGCCTCTCTTCACTTAGCCTGACTATTTGGAGTGTTAATTCAGCTACCATCCAGTCAGATGTATCCTGCTGAGGGTGCAGAGGCATCCTCCCTTCTTTCCTGCTTTGGGAATTGAGGGTACAGGGGCAAATACTCCCCCATCAGGGTGCAAGCTGACACTTGCCTTCTCTCTGCCCTGACCTGGAATTCAGCAATAAGCATTAGCCCTCCTGCTTCTAGTTCAGATGAGGACTACCCCCAGTGTGACTGCAGAGAGGAAATGGCCAACACTCCATTACTAAATGCGAACCCCAAACTCTGGAAGGGGAGAGGAAGGGGAGAACTCAGGTTGAGCAGCTGACCTCAGGGGAAGTCAAGCCTCCCCTGCGTGCAAATGCTAGCAGAAAGTTTCTTGCCCCGGTCCAGAGCAATAGCACAGGGGTAAGGCGTTTGCCTTGCGTGCAGCCAA
The DNA here is from genome assembly GCF_024139225.1 of Suncus etruscus. Lineage (NCBI taxonomy): Eukaryota > Metazoa > Chordata > Mammalia > Eulipotyphla > Soricidae > Suncus > Suncus etruscus. The sequence goes on along the minus strand of NC_064848.1, from coordinate 187,778,890 downwards.
CGCAGGACAGACCCCGGTTCAAATCCTAGCATTCCATAATGGCCCCCTGAACCTGCCAGGAGCGACTTCTGAGTGCAGAGCCAGGAGTAACTCCTGAATGCTGCCAGGTGTGACCCAAAAAACAAAAACAAAACAAAACAAAAGTTTCTTGCCCCATGAGTGCATGCAGCTAACTAGTTAGCTCCCTAGAATCAACCGACCCCACCTTCCTGGCCTGAGAAACTCCCCCAGACTCTGCCCCCTCCTTTCTTTCTTTTCCCTCTGATTTACCCTCATGGGGATACCCCAGACCTTGCATTTTAGACTCGAAGCAAACACCCTATCCCTTTATCCTCGCTGCCACCCACCCCAAACCCACTCTGGAACAGGCCCTCACATTTCATTTTCCAGAATGTCTGCCAGGCACGGCTATTTGCCAATCCTGCAGTGTTTAATAACTATCTCTCTGCACCGCCCCCTAGTTGGCCCCCTCCTGCCTGTCCTGGCCCTGGCGCCTATATCCACCCAGTGCTGCTCAAACTTGCCCCATGGACCTGTAAACAGCGGCTGCGCCGAGGAGGGGGGCTCCCTTCCCTCAGCCACCACTACCTCAGGACAGCAGAAATGACTCACAGCCCCTCCTGACACCAACCCTCAAACCCCAGCGCCCTGCACCAAACAAGTCCATGGCAGGTAACTCCACTGATCCAGTGAGTAGAGGGCTTTGGGCAAATCTTCCCAAAGCAGCCACACACTGTCTCCCAGAGCAATCTTGGGGAAAGAAAAGGTCCTGGAAGAGAAACCCCCACCCAGCCCCCAAGCAGCACAAGGTCAGGTACCTCCATTCTCCAGCTGTTTGAAACCAAAACTCCTGTAACCTGAGCCCTGATTTTATCATCCGTTATGTGGATTCAGTTTTTTTTTCTTTTGTTTTGTTTTGTTTTGTTTTGTGGAGGATGTTGTTTGTTTGTTTGGCTACATCCAATGGTGTTCAGGGATCACTCCTAGCACCATATGTGGTGTTGGGAATTGAAAATGGATCAGCCGTATACCAGGCAATCACTTTCCCCAGAATACTATTTGTCGGCTGGAGGAGTGGCGCAGCAATAGGGCATTTGCCTTGCACGAGGCTGACCTAGGATGGATGGTCCACGGTTCAATCCCCCAGCATCCCATACGGTTTCCAAAGCCAGAAACTATTTCTGAGCACATAGCCAGGAGTAACCCCTGAGCGTCACCGGGTGTGGCCCCCGAAAAATAATACTATTTCTCCAGCCCCAGGGATCAGTATTACTTTTTGTTTGTTTGGGGTTGTTTTAGGGGCCACTCCTGGCTCTGCATCCAGGTATTACTCCTGGCAATGCTCAGGGGACCGTTAGGGATGCTGAACTTGAGTCAGTCACATGCAAGGCAAATGCCCTACCCACTGTACCATCTCTTTTGGTCCAGGAATCAATATTTCTATCCCTGGCATCACATGGTCCCCAGAGCACCCAGTAAAGGTATCTGAGTACTGCTGATTGTGTCTCCAAATATCTAGCCTCAATAGAACAGTTGCAAAGTTTAAACAAGTCGTTGCAAGTAACATTTGTAACTGAGCGTGCGCACAGCACTCTAGAAATGCCAGCCTTTATGTTCAAAATTGTGCAAAAACTGGGAGCTCTGTCACCTTACTTCTCTGAGCCTCAGTTTCCTCCTCTGTAAAGCTATGCCTGCTAACTCCAGACGTAAGTACTTTGTGAGCCCACAGAGTCTGGGTCAATTGTCAAAAGGCTTCTGAATGGAAGTCAACCTTCCAAAGGAATCCACCCCATTCTTTCAATCTGTCACACTTACTGTCTGATAGGCTCTTTTTGGGCTGGAGAAATAGTTCAATAGATAGGATGCTTGCTTTACACACAGCTGACCAGGGTTTGATTCCCAGCACCCCAAAAGGTCCCCCAGGAATGATCCCTGAGCACTAAGCACTACCAAGTAGAGCCCCAAAAAGGTCTTGTTGCCCTTGGCAATAGGTCCCTATTCAACCAGGGAGTGTGAACTCCCTGGCCAGCACTGACCTCCAAGAACAACATGTGGGAAGACACCCCCCCCCAAAGATGCCTCCCTACACCCAGGCACAGGTCTCCCCTGTAAAACTCAAGAGGTTGAATTAAGAGTCTGTTTTGCAGATGAGGTAACTGAAACTTGAGTGGTTAGGAGAGTGGTAGTGGGGAAAAGGGCAAAGCCAAGACTGGCTTCAAGGTCTGGTTTGGAGCCATATCTGGCAGTGCTTAGGGGTTGTTCCCAGCTTGATACTCAAAGGATCATGTGGTACTGGGAATGGAACCCTAGTCTCCTGCCTGAAGTCTGGGCTCCAACTTTGCCTACTACCACCACCCGTAGCCTGCACACCCAGGTCTGATGACAAACTCACCACACCCTGCCCCCCAGGTCATCCCACCAACTACCCACTCTGATGCAATTTTCTAGCGGGCACAGACAGCAGAGCTAATGGCCCTACCCAGGAGCACGCTTGGACAGGCAGGGACGCCAGGTGTTGGGATGGGGGTGGGCAGGTAGCAACTCAGAGCTGGGAGAGCCATTTCCTATGTACTATGTGTGCGTGCACAATACAACACACACACCACACAATACACACAAACACACACTCTTTCCCATCCTGTTTCCATCTAGGAAGCCAGAGGCAGGACCTGGTACTCTGGAAGGAAAAACTAGGGTAACCCCACCTTCCCTAAACCACACCAAGGACAACTCCCCTTGCTCCCACCCAGGAGAAAGGGTGTCCATACTCCCCATGAGGAAAACCAGAGGGCCCCCCACCCTGTTTTCCAGGAGGAAGTCGACCCTATTTTTGGGGCCCCAGTGAGAAACAATGAAGAGATGAACAGTGAATATCAGCCACCTGCAGGAAGGTGGGGGGTTGATAACCAATACAAAACCCCTTCTTTTTATTTGTCTTTTTTCTTGGAAATGAACCCAGGGTCTCACAAGGCAAGTGTTCTACCATTTCTGACACATCCCAGTTCTCAAATGTGATTTTTTTTTTTTTGCTGTCAAATTTTCTTTTGGGGTGAACACTCCCCAGCGGTGCTAGGAGACAGAGGGGTGGCACCTAGCAGTGTGTGGGGTGGGATGCCCTGCAGGGCTATGGGCGTGCAAAACAAGTGCCCCAGCCCTTTGAGCAATCCCCTGCCTCTGGCTTCTGCTCTAGAGCAGAGTTTCCTGAACATTCTGAACCTCAAACATGGGTGCGCCAGCAGCTCCCAGTGGAGGTACTGAGGTTGGAGGTACTGCAGAATTACATGGAGAACAAAACTAACCCTGTGCCCCCCCCCATCACCCTGATTCTGATCTAATAGGCTCAGAGAAGAGTTGGGTATTAAGAATTCCTCTTTGGGGGCCGGGCAGTGGCGCTAGAGGTAAGGTGCCTGCCTTGCCTGCGCTAGCCTAGGACAGACCTCGGTTCGATCCCCCGGCGTCCCATATGGTCCCCCAAGCCAGGAGCGACTTCTGAGCACATAGCCAGGAGTAACCCCTGAGCGTCACCGGGTGTGGCCCAAAAACAAAAACAAAAACAAACAAAAAAAAACAACAAAAAAAGAATTCCTCTTTGCTCACGTGAGATCCTGACGTGCACCAGAGCTAGTTAAGCCCACCTTGGCCTCCATCACCCACACAAACCCTGGCCCTTACTGACACAGCTTCTCACACCCTGCACCCCAGGACACCAGTCATGCCCTAATGATCACCCAGAGAAAGTATTTTCACTGGGGAGCTGGTAAAAAAAGACATTATTTTATTTTATTAGGGGACTACATGATGCTGGGGATTGAACTCCGGGCTCCCATATGCAAAACCAGCCACTCAGCCATTTGAGCGGTCTCCTCACCTATATGTCTCATCCTGAGCAATAGAATAGCAGGTTGAGCACTTGCTTTCACATGACCAATATGGCTTTTTTTGTTGTTGTTGTTTTGGGGCCACACCCATTTGACGCTCAGGGGTTACTCCTGGCTAAGTGCTCAGAAATTGCCCCTGGCTTGGGGGGACCAAATAAGACGCCAGGGGATCGAACCATGGTTCTTCCTTGGCTAGCGCTTGCAAGGCAGACCTTACCTCTAGCGCCACCTCACCGGCCCCAATTTTGATTCCAGGCATCTTGTACTACTGCCCAAGCCCCATCAGGGCAATGCCAGGAAAAAGCCCAGAGCACTACCAGGTGTGGCCCAACACAAAACAAAACAAACATTTTATAGAGTGCACAATGTACCAAGCCACCCCCGCATATACACCGCCCATTTCATCATTATGTAACAGGGGTGGGGATAAATGAACCATATCACAAGTGCTGAAAGCGAGGTGCCAGGTGACAAGCCATTGGCCAAAAGCTGTCCTGCATAGAAAGTGACAGCTGACCTTTCCTGCCCCAAGGCCTTTGCACCTCCACCCATCTGCCATGCAGGGCAAAAGGGTGACTTGGGGGCTGTGCTCTCTGCCTCGATTTCTTCATCTGGTTGACAGCCTCCCTCTTCCGTGAGAGCAGGTGGCTCCCAGGTTATACCCTCTCTTTGCTTCTCTCCCCAAAGATATCAAGTACATCGAGGTGACCTCCACCACATCGCGGTGCCATGATGGCCCCCAGCGTGGCCCCAGCCCGACCACCACCCCGCCCTTCGGCTCCCCGAACACTGGAGGCCTCCTCCTCTCCAGAGATGTACCCAGAGAGACTCGAAGCAGCAGCGAGAGCCTCATCTTCTCAGGGACCCAGGGAAGGGGGCCTCAGCGCCTCCCTCCCCAATCAGGGGTTGCCTCCGGACATCCCCCAGCCTCTTCTAGCATCTCCATCCCATCCATGGGGAACAGGGCCTCAGGTTCCCGTGACTTGGGATTCCCATGGGGGGCTTCTCCAGGCATAGAGAAGGGGCTGGGAACCCTAACTCCACAGAGAGGCAGCAGAGTCTCTGTACTGTCGGCCAGCCCAGCATCTGACATCAGCTATGTCTTCGGAAGGTAAGTCACTGCCATGAGAACTTCTCGGGCTACCTCTGCTGTTTGCATGTGTGTGTGCATGTGAGAACACATATAGGAACATACACACACACGCCCTGGGAGTCCTTACTCTTTTAGGCATCCCAACCCTGCATTTCTTCAGTCTTTCCTCCAGCATTTTTTTTAAACTTTATTGATTGATCTATTGGTTTCTGGGCCACACCCAATGGTGCTCAGGGGTTACTCCTGGCTCTGCACTCAGAAATCACTCATGGGATGGCAAGGCAAATGCCCTACTGCTGTGCTATCTCTCCGGCCCCTCCTCCAGCATTTAAATTAGGATTCAGGGGATTTGAAAGACAAGGGTAAGACACATAGGTAGCCTTACATGAGGCTAACCATTTCTTTCCCTGACACTGCATAGGATCCCCTGAGCACCACCAAATGTGGTCCTAGATCTTAATGAAGGGGCCAGAAAGATAGTACAGTGGGTAGGTACTTGCCCTGCATGCAAGTTAACCAGGTCAATCCCCAGCACCACATATGGTCCCCTCAAGCATAGTCAAGAGTGATCCCTAAGTGCAGAACCAAGAGGAAACCCTGAGCACAGCTGGGTATGGCCCCCTCCAAAATAAAAAAAAAAAGAAAGTTAAGGCCAGAGAGATAGCATGGAGGTAAGGCATTTGCCTTGTATGCAGAAGGACGGTGATTCGAGTCCTGGCATCCCATATGGTTCCCTGAGCCTGCCAGGAGCAATTTCTGAGGGTAGAGCCAGGAGTAACCCCTGAGCACTGCCGGGTGTGACCCAAAAAACAAAAAGAAAAAAGAAAAAAAGTTCAGATGCAGGGTACATAGAATTCATGAGTTGAGCATAATTTTTGCAGGCAAGAACGTACTCAGACCACAACATTCCAAGGCTTGATTGTGACCCCCAACAGCCCTCTCTACTCCCTCCCTACTAACTCCCTTTCTATCTCTCCCTGCAGCAATCAGTCCCTGCCCCACTCCAGTATCTGCAGCCATTGGTCCTCCTCCAGATCCTCAGAAAGCCCAGCCAACTCTTCCTCCAGTCTCCATAGCCTTTTACATGGATCCCCATGTACAAAAGCCAGTGACCTCCAGGCCCCCAGCACACCCACCCCCATTCGGGGCCCCCGTGGAGCAACCCGCTCACCACCACTGGCCAAGGAACATGCCAGCAGCTGCCCTCCATCTATCGCCAACTCCATGGTTGACATACCCATCGTGCTGATCAACGGGCGCCCAGAGTCAGGATCTCCTCCATCCCAGAGGAACCCAGGACTCCAAGACCTTGTTCGATCTGGGGTTGCTTCTGCCAGTTCCCCGGGACCAAGCCCCAGAAGCCACAGCCAGACCCTGCCAGAGGCTTCGTTCTCCGCATCCCCAGAGGGTATGTCATAACCATACCTCAAGCATTACACACGTGCAAACCAGTGGGTTTCTGCAAGGGTTAAGGGACACTGAATGAATAGCTACCACATGCAAGTACTCTATGCCAAGAGAGGGGCACACAGAGAGATGGACAAAAAGTAGAGATGAGAGGCCAGAGCAATATCAGTGGGTACGGTATTTGCCTTGCTGACCCAGAGTAGTTCCCTTATATCCCATATGGTCCCCGGAGCCTGCCAAGAATAATTTCTGAATACATAACCAGGAGTTACCCCTACACACCACTGGATGTGGCCCAAAAACCAAAGGAAAATAAAAAGTAAAGATGAATAGTTTGGGAGATGCTCAAAGGGCTGGAGCACAAGTTTTGCCTGCAGGAGCCCCAGCTTCCAGCACTACCACCCTGATCACTGTTCACTCTCAGGTGTAGCCAGACACACACACACACACACACACACACACACACACACACACAGAGTAGGATCAACAGAGCAAACAGACAGCCTAAGATAGTGGTTTTTCCATTTTACATCAGCATGAGTTTGAGAACCACTGTTTTGAGCCCTTCGAAGGCTTCTGAGGACAGAAAAAAGACTGGTCCTTTGAGCACAGGGAACTGAAAGGATCCTTGAAGCTGGAACTAGATCTGGAAATTGGATCAAAGATTTATGCAGAACAGCAAAAGTTGGCCACTTCTCAAAAGAGATGGACAAATGTGAGGTCATAAAGGTGTGGGTATTCAGGATGTGAGTAGGGAAAACCACCAGGGGGTATGCACGGCAAGGTCAGTAAGGGGCATTTGGCACCAGGTTGGTGGAAAGCCTTGAACACCCAGCTAAAGAGGATGTTACACCCTCTGGGACACTAGGGCAAGGACGCAGCAGTGTAGTTAGCCAATGCATTGCAAGACCCTGGCCTGGGGCAGCAGATCAGCTTCAAATTGGCTTCATTTATGTTTCACCACAAAGCGGCCCCACAAGCCTTAATGGGGACCTGAACCTGAGCCAGTACTGGAAGGAGGAGAGAAGACTGAGCCCTGAGGCTGTGGGGATATGAACTCAGTGGGGTTGATGACTAACCCTAGACAGTGCATCCTGTGGCTGACGTGATTGTGTGCGTGTGTGCATGCATGGATGACAACCCACAAAGTGAAAAGAAACTGCGTTCCAAGCCAGACAGCTAAAGCCCACAGAACTGCAATCACCCTCTTTCCCAAAGTCTGATTCCAGGTCCCCAGAAAGAACAATGCCAAGCAGAATCCAAAGTGGGGCAACACAGGCCAAGCCTGAACAGCCCCAAGAGGCGGCAGCAGCTCCCTCTCCATCTCCTTCCATCACGGCTCAGCCCTCACTCACTGAACCGCAGCAGCAGGCGTCGGGGTGACTGGAGATGGGGTGGGGGACAGAGTTGGAAATGTGCCACCCTCAGCTCCTTCCAGCTCACAAAAAAAAAAAAATCCACAGCCCTGTTAGCCAGAGAAACTAACAGAACAGTTACGCCTTTAAATCAACTGTGATTGGGTTCTGAGAACAAATGATCCCAGATTTTAGGCTCTTCTTTCTTGTCATTGTGCTTATGGGACATGGGGCACACCTGTCAGTGCCTGGAATCAAACCCAGGTGTGTGCTCTTCTCCTGCAGAATGTTCTCCCAAAAAATGTTTGCTTTCTTTCCCTAAACTACTTTTCTAGTTTCCTCAGCACCCTCTGGGCTCTAGGAGTAAGACTGTGGCCCTCTCAATAGCAAAAGGGGAGTCGCATCTCCTGCCTTCCAGGCACTGCCTCCCCAGTCAGATAGACTATTTGACCTCCCTTCCCTCTCAAGCTTCCTTTTTTTTTTTTTCTCCAAGTTATACATACCCCAAGGAACTCATCAGGTTCTTAAGGGGAGTTGGGAGGAAATGAGACCAAACAAAAGAGGCATCCTAGAAGCCCTTAATTTTTTGTGGGGGACACACCTGGCAGTGCTCAGTGGGCTAAGCCTATGCCTGGTGCCAGGACTAGCATATGAATTCAAGTTGGCCACATGGAGGGCAAGTACTATCTCTCCAAGGTCCTTCTGGCAACTGCTTTCAGTCTCAATCAGGCAATCTTAGTTTTGAGAAATTGTTTCTAATTAAAGTGAGATTTTATTGACTGGTGGTTTGTTACTAAGGAAACAAAATAGATTCCTAAATGCTAGAAGTGCCTTGGAATTTTGAATTGAGCCTCTGTGGGCAACTGGAGATACAGCGGAGTTAGGCAGGAGGGACTGGGGCTGAATAGGGACTCTGGGCAAAGGAGGGGGCATGGGCATCCTTCAGCTCCCCTCTGTTCAACCTCCATGTTTCCTTTCTGTCTGTCTCCAGGGCCCACCAGGGACATGCAGCCCACCATGAAGTTTGTGATGGACACCTCCAAGTTCTGGTTTAAGCCAAACATCACTCGAGAGCAAGGTAATAGAAAGCTGTGTTTGGAGATCAAATGACACAGAAATCAGGTCTGCATCCTGCAATACTCATGGCAAATGAGATCTTGAGTCAGGGGGGTGGGGGGTGCCAATTGACAGGGTCAGGAAATGTCCTACTGACTATAGGATCCTAGGAAGCAGGGACAGAGGTCAGACAATAGAATGAATTTTCAGGTCAAAAGGTGATTCTGAAGGTCTGCTCCATGAAGACCTCTCAGGGATTAGGGGCAGAGTGTGAAGATGGGGTACATGACTCTTATCCCATGATTATTCCAGCCATCGAGCTGCTGAAGAAAGAGGGTCCAGGGACATTCGTCGTTCGAGACAGCTCTTCATACCGAGGCTCCTTTGGCCTGGCCTTGAAGGTGCAGGAGGCCCCCACACCCACACAGAACCAACCAGGTAGGTCTGTCCCAGCCCCACTCAAGGGCACCTGGGTTGGAATCCTGCTCTTTTACCAGGGGCCAGGATGACCATGGCCAGCTCCATGGGGATACCTGGGAAGGCAGTGTCCCCAGTACCGGGCCTGTCTTATACCCCAAAACTGAATAGACTCTTTTCTTAGCAATCCCCAGCTTTGTTCTCATTGTTGGAAAAAGAAGGCCATAGCCCCCTTCAAGGCTGCTCTTTCTGTCACCCTCCTCTGTCTACCCAAGCTTTCAGAAGGATATTTTTTTTCTTACATTTATTCATGATTCAATTTTAAGTGTACAATGTTCCAACACCAACACCTTCACCAGTATCCACTTCCCCCCTCCAATGTCCCAGTTTTCCTGCTGCCTCCTAGTCTGTTTCTATGGAAGGCACTGTTTCTATGGAAGGCCTGGTGGTTTATTATACAGTTATTAGTAGGGTATCATGCATATATTTTACCTCCTTTCAGCACCCAGTCCTCATCCAGAATGACTACTTTGGGGGAAACATTTTTTTAAACAGAGAGTTCTTAGGGCTTGCTCCTGGCTTTATATTTTAGAAATCACTCCTCTTAGGCCCGGGGGACCATCTGGGGTACAATGGATCAGATATGGGTCATTCACAAGCAAAGCAAGATCCTTACCTGCTATACTATTTCTCTGGCATCTCCATCTGTTTACTGATCTAGAGAAGTCAAGATCAAACCTGTCACTGAGTTTTGACCTCTCTCCCTTCCAGAAAGATCTTAGCCTAGTTAGAGCACCTATGTGCAGACTTACCCTAGTGAACACTCCATGCATGTTAAGTCACAGGCATGTGCTGGCTTATCCCGTACTTCCCCGTAGCACCACCCTCACAGTGCGCCTCTGAGCACACACATCCACTTAACACCGGCATTATGAAGTCCTGGGGACCCCCTCCTTGGCAGACAGATAAAGACAAAATGAGGTACCTGGGAAGGCCCCTTCCTACACCCTAGGATTATCCCTCTCACCTAAGGCTCTGAGTTAGCAACTGCCTAGAGCAGGAAGAAGGAGCAGATAAATGCAAGTGGTGTTTTTCATAGCTCTCCTCTGATCCCAGGGACCAAGGAGAGCTCAACAAGCTAACATACGCAAAGCATGCTTGCCAGACAGGAGACACACAGGCACAATTCTTCGGCATTGTATGATCCCCTGAAAACCACTGGAGGGGCCCTACCTACTTACCCCCTGTTCAGAGCAGGGAATAGCACCTGACCGACCACCAAGTGTGGCTCAAACACCTAAAAAAAAAAAAAAAAAAAAAGACCCCAAAGCCGGGAGTTGGCACAGAGAACTAAAATACATGATTTGCAAACAGGAGCCCCAGGTTCCATTTTTGAGACCATATGGTACCCCAATGGGCTAGTAATGAAGAGACAGAGTTAGTTCTGTGTACTGCCCAGAGTCAGCAAGGACCTTCCAGTAATAGTACTTTCCATGTAATAGCCTTTAGCAGGAGGAGAGAGAGCTGGTTATAGAGCCAGGGCCTGATGTAAACTGGCTCAAATGACCCATCATAGCTCAAAACCCAAAAAGACTCTGGAAGGGGCAATTATAGCCTGTAAACAAAGAAAGGTATTAGTGCCTCCTGTGGGGGGAATCAGAAGGTCTTGAAGATGGGCCAGAGTGATAGCACAGCGATAGGGCATTTGCCTTGCACTCTGCCAACCTGGGACTGACCTGGGACTGATACTGGGTTCGATCCCCAGCATCTCATATGGTCCCCCAACCATGCCAGGAGCGATTTCTGTACACTACCCAGGAGAAACCATTAAACATCCCCAGGTGTGCCCACCCCCACCTCCAAAAAGAAAGAAAGTTTTGAAGATAGGATTGCTTTTTGCAGCCTTTCCCAAATGCAGGGTATAAACATGGGGGAAGGGGAAAGCACATGTTAGGATTTGGTGAGTGTTGGCCTCTGGGATTCCCCACATCCCTTTTTATCCTCCTCCCCCTCCCAGGCCAAGACAACAGTGACATCCGCCACTTCCTCATTGAGTCCTCTGCCAAAGGGGTTCATCTCAAAGGAGCAGATGAAGAGCCTTACTTTGGTGAGCATCTCTCTGCACCCATCCCACCAACTCCCCGGATGGATCCCCTGCTTCTGGACACCAGGGAGAGGGAAGCAGCTCATGCCTAGTTGTTTGTTTATTCTTCACAGGGAGCCTCTCTGCCTTTGTGTGCCAGCATTCCATCATGGCTCTAGCCTTACCCTGCAAGCTCACCATCCCGCAGAAAGGTGCGTGTTTTGGCAGAAGTTTGGGGCATGGTTTGGAGGGAAGACAAGAATGTGCTCTGGAAAAGAATATATAGAAAGGCTGTGGGTCCTTTCTACACTCTACTTCCCTTGAGAGGCTAGAGCATGGTCACTGCTCAGTGACTTCACCTCAGTTTCTCATCTGTGAACCGGGAGACCCTGATGGGGAAGGTGTGAGTTCATTTAGGCCTGGCTTGTGAAACAGTGCTTAGCTCAGAAGGGAGGCTTGGCAAATGGCCATCTTCTCTTGGAGGACTGAACGAACATAAATCGTCCTGCTTAAAGACATTGGGGGCATTGCTTCCTTTTTTTCATTTTTTTCCTTTTCCCACATTTATTGGGCCTTCTTCATTTACTCATTTGTTCTTACTACTATCCTGTGAGGCAACTATTGTTAATCATCCCTATTTCTCAGAGAAGCAAAGGAAAGGTTCAGCACTGAGGGGATGACCCAGAGGACTGGGTCACAGATTTTGCATGTGGGAGAGAGAGATCAGATATAGCACTGAATAGTCAGTCCCTTGGCATCTCTGGGTATGGCCCAAAAAGAAAATAAAGAAAAAAGAACAGAAAAGAAGACTGAGATAATAAAGCAAATAAGGCACTTGCTTTACACACAGCTGACCTTAGTTCAATTCCATAGGGTCCCCTGAACACCGCCAGGAGTAAGTCCTGAGCACAGCCAGGTGTGATCAAATGATAGCACAGCAGGGTAGGGCCTTGCACACGATCCACCTGAGTTCGATTCCTGGCATCCCATATGGTCCCCCAAGCCTGACAGAAGTGATTTCTGAGCTCAGAGCCAGGAGTAACCCTTGAATGCCACCGGGTGTGGTCCAAAAATGAAAAAAAAAAAAAAAAAAAAAGAAAGAAAGAAAGAAAGAAAGAAAGAAAAGAAAAGAAACGAAGAGGATGGAAGGAATTAAGTCCAGCCTAAAGAGTTAAATTTCTCCTGCAGAGGACAGCCCAGCCTCACCCCACAGTAAATCATTTCTGACTCCAGGAGAGGAGCCAGGACACAAGGAAGGGGAGCCCCCAGGAGTGATGGGCGGCACCTCCCTACCCCTACACAGAACAGAAAGTTCTGGCTTGAGGGATCCAAAGATGTGAGGTCTGGTCACGCAGCAATCCATGAAGAGGAAGGAGAGATCAAAGCCTAGGGCTGGCTGCAGCTAGTCCTTTGAGGAGACCAAAACCCCCTTTGCCTCATTACAGTAAATCGCACCTGGTTTCATAGCCAAGTCACTTCTGGAGCTGGGGGGGCGGAGGTGGGGGATGTTCAAAGAGAATTGTGGGGCCTGTGCCTGAGGGATCCGCCATTCACTTGCCCCGCCCCCGCCTGGGGCCTGTTCCTTTGCTTTGGCCCAGAATTAGGAGGTGGAGGGGGTGCCACCGACCCCTCAACAGATGGCCTGGCGTCCAGCCTGAAAAAATCTGCCGGTGAGTAAGCAACGAGGGTACCAGAGGCCTCCCCTATTTGACTGTGCCACCCCAGGGCCCACTCAACCCCTGCACACATACGCACCCACATACATGCATGCAACACGCAAGTCCACACATGTTTCCCATCAGAGCTACATAGCTTCATCTTTAACAAGGTGCCACATTCTTCCCCTCCTGTAAACATACAGCTGGAGCTAACAGGCTGCAGGCAGGGAGCTTGGAAGGGAGCAGGAGCTGAGGGGGAAGCAGACTGACACCCCACTGTGCTCTGGGACCTGCCCTGGCTGTGGCTTCCAAGCCTGGGATGTTTTATGGGGTGTCAGATTTGAGTTCTGGGCAGCCCTTGACTTCTGACACCTCCCACTGGCTCCTTGCGTGGAGGGGCCCTCTTCCCCATTCCATCTCCTTTCTTTCAACAATGCAACGAGGGAGACCAAGCTAGGTGGAGGCAGAGATGGGGCCAGCCAGGATGTCCAAAGAAAGAACATTTCTTTGGATACGGATCCCCCTCACACCATCTCTCCCAGACCTGCATGCTGAGCAAAGCAAAGTAGTAGAGCCAACCCACCCAAAAAAAGAAACAAAACCAAAAAGACATTCCAGAAATCTCTGGGCTCTACCCCCATCTGTAGTCACTCACACTCCTGCCTGATCCCACAAAAGAAATTATGCTCACCTTTGGAAGGAGAGCCTCCTCCCCACTCTCCATGAAGAAAGGAGGGCCCTGGCACCTGGCCTAAGTGAAGGGAAGAAAGGGCCGGGGCTCACCACCCTCCCTGGGATTCTTGCCCCCTGCCCCACAGGCTGCCAGGCGCTGTACCTGAGCTCTGTGAGTGTGGAGACCCTGACCGGAGAGCTGGCCGTGCGCAAGGCTGTGTCCACCACCCTGGAGAGGGACGTCCTCCCCACGCCCACCGTGGTCCACTTCAAAGTCACCGAGCAGGGCATCACCCTAACTGATGTCCAGCGGAAGTAAGGACACCTCTGACCTCAGGGTGGGGCTTGCTGGAGGGAGGAAGGGCTGAGATGGAACAAGTTCAGGGTTGAAGGTTTATCAGAGTTCGGGAGCTGGCGATGCTGGGGGGCCCAGGACACCAGCATAGTCTCTCACCAGCTCCCCTCCATGCTGCCTCCTCTCAGGGTCTTTTTCCGGCGCCATTATCCCCTTGCTACCCTCCGCTTCTGTGGTCTGGACCCTGAGCAACGCAAGTATGTCTGGGGGTATCGGCTGACTCTGGGGCTGAGATTCCAGAAAGAATCTTTGAACAGAATGGGGAGGGCAGTAGTTGGGATAGAGGAACGGGGGTGTGCTTAGGATGGAGCCCAGCCCCACATTCATTCCTACCCCTCATTCCTCTGCCCCCCTTTTAGGTGGCAGAAGTACTGCAAACCATCCAGGTAAGACTCAGTGTGGAACCTGCATGGGATGGTGGGAGGAGAAACACCTGTCCTGACCTGTAGCTGAGGCTTTGATGGGGGTGCAGACACAGGCCCTCGGGGAGCCCCCACTGTGCTGGGGAGTTTCCATCTGAACAGATGCCAGACAATGGAGACTCTCCTTGCCTTCAGGAAGTTTCCATGATAGTCCCTATACTTGGGGATCCCTGTACTTGCCTCGATCTTGGGGACCTCAGATAGAGGGAAATCCAGACCTTGAACCCTGAACCTCCCAGTCTGACCCTCAGAGGAAATCCAGCCCTGGCCCCCCTCACCCTGGCTGCCCTCTCCCTCCAGGATCTTTGGGTTTGTCGCCAAGAGTCAGATGGAATCCCAGGAGAATGTGTGTCACCTCTTTGCGGAGTACGACACGGTGCAGCCAGCTGTGCAGATGCTAAGCCTGGTAGACACCCTGATGCGGGGGCCAGAGAGGGTGTAGGCACTTACAGTGGCACATCTGGCACATCTCCAGGGCCTGAGTGCCCCCAATCTCCACCCCTTGATGAGGAGTACAACTACAACGAGGGACCAAATACTGGATGAAGAGATAGTTGTACCTTCAGAGTGACCTTCAGAGTGACCTTCATCAGGACAACCCTCACCCCAGACCTAAGTGTCCTGCACCCTAATAGAGTGACCATTCTGGGGTTTCTCAGCATCTTAGCAAGTTCCTTGTGACTCTTAACAAGTTCCTTGTGACTCTCAGCATGTCCCCAACTCAGGACCCCCTACATGAAAACCACTTCAGAAGACCCCTGACCGCCTTTGCCTGGACTCTCATAGGCAGCCCCGTAGTCTATCCCAGCCCATAGTGGCTCTGACTGGATGGCAAGAGCCTGACAGCAAAGACACAGGCAGGACTGGAGACAGACTAGCGTATTCCTTCTCCAGCTGTTCCTTTACCTGCTTTCCTGAAAGGCCCTTGGGTAGCTTTCCTAGGACAAAAGTGCCTTGGCCTGGTTTGGCCTGGCCTGCCAAGGCTTATGTCTACCAACCTGCCTACCTGCTGGTCAACAAGAGAGAGCTTGCTGAGTATCTACCTTCCTCCCAGCCTGTGGTTCATCCTCTTCTTGGTAAATGAGTTTCAGTACCATGTTGACTTTCTTCTTGGTAAGCAAGAGTTTTCTGTCCAAATCACAATCACACACCCCACCACAATCACCACCCCCAGACACCCAGAATTATATGAGTTAGTTTTATGGCCACACGGGAGCAGCAGAGAGTCAAGAATGGGCAGTGCTCCAAACCCTTCTGCACACCACACACCACACCACACACACCACACCACACACACACACACACACACACACACACTACATCCAGCTTCAATGAGGCTGGAGTTCTTTGTTCTGCAGGCCTTGGATCTACTGCTGGTGGGCCTGGTGGCCCCAAATGAAGCTGCTTTCTCTACATAAGGACCATGCCTGCCCCCTCTGACTGCCTGTCTTGCAATGATTTGAACTCAAAAAAGCAAATTGGACTGAAGCAGCCCTGGCTTCGCAAGGCCACCTGAGACCAGCCCACTGGGTCAGGGGTTGACACTGCCCACTCCAACCCCATTCCCAACTGCAAATGCTAGACATGTCATCTTCTCAAAGCAGCAGAGGGGGTGTTAGCAGAGCACCCCCTCCAAGCTGTAGGCTTAAGTAGCTCCCAACACTAAAAATAAGTATCTGAGCTGGAGCAATAGTAAGATGATGAGGCTTTAGCTTTTACACAACTAACCTAGGTTTGATTCTCAGCAACCCCCTAAGTCCCCAAGCACTGCCAGGAATGAGTGCTCCCTAAGCACTTCTTGGTGTGGCCAGTGTCACTGAACAGAAAAGGTTGCTGGATTTGGCAAGATTTTGGCCAGCCCACCCACCCTCCCTGGATACTGACCTCACAGACCATGGCTGAAGTCAGCCCCTCTGCCATTTGTCCATGTCCCATATGACTGGCCTCTGCCCACAGGATGTCCCGCCTCTTACCCCAGGGATAAACAAAAGGGGGTGAAACAGGCAGTTCAAGGTGAGTGGTTGCTTCATCCCACCGCAGTCCTGGGGAGCAGAGGCTGTCCACCTTCCTCAACTCTTTGGTTGAAAGAGACC